>NC_091755.1:36762704-36962704 GCF_043380555.1 Nothobranchius furzeri
GTAAGATAGGTAGTTAATAATTCTAACGACAAAACAGACTATCAGCGTTTATGTGACCTGAAGGAGAGACAGAAACGGGATTCAGAGTAACGTCGGAGAGAGACTAAACTCAGAGGAATTTTGCATGATTTGTAGAATTCTGTCAGGGTGATAGTCTCACCCTGTGCTGTGAAATCTACCGCCGTAGACATTTCCTACACTGTTTGGGGCTTTCTGATGTGTGCCAGAGCTTGAAACACCTTTGATCTTTCCTTCTTACTAAAACGAAGATAGGTCACCATGTACTCTCCAGGCTCACAGCTAGAAGGTTCCTGTGCAACAGTTACATCACAGGCCCTCGTTCATTCGTTCATTATCCATGGTTGCTTTACTTTGTAGGGTCACGGCGGACCAGAGAGTCTTTAATTGGATCATTCGGAATATTTGATCTGTTTCCACTGCTGAACAAGGGGCCTACAGTTCGTCAGTGAGACCACATTCAGATCAAAAGGAACTGTTTCTGCAAGATGTTTGAAATGTTAAAAGAATCCTTTCGTTTTATGCGCGTGCAGCCTTTTCACCAAAGACCGATACTCCAGCTTTTTTGTTCACGTAAGTTCCAACGCAGAAAGAAAAGAGAAGAACAGCCACAGAGAGGCCTCACAAACAAGAAGCCTTCCTGCTGGGGGGGAGGTGGGGTGGAGGCTACTGTACAGGAACCTGGGGCCAGCTCCCTGGGACGTGCTTGTGAGGAATGTGTGTTGAAAGTGAAAGTTCCGTCCTCGTATGAGAGAATCAGTCGTGTAAACACCAGAGAGCTGGACATGTGGTCTGAGGGCTGCAGACCACCAACGCTTTTAGAGTCCACAATACAGATCTGAAGACACGGCCTCTCAGGTCATCTCAGGTCTGGTCTAGTCGGTGCAGAGTATTTACTGAGCTGCATGCCTGCAGACATTTTCAGCTCTGAGCTAATGAGCTGTTTTTATTCCCGTATGCTGAAACGGACCTCTACCCCTACACCTGTCTTACTGTACACTGAACGCAAACGTTGGCTGAAACTTGACCTTTCACCTTTTTTATTTCCACTTCAGAACATTATTCTATTTGCAGCTCTTGTCAGGTTACAAGTTTAAAGATAAACAGCAAAATATTAAAGAAAGTTGCTGACAAATTCATCAGCTCATCATCAAAATGCATTTTAGAGAATGAGTCAAGAAAATGTCTAAATGGTGATTTTTGTTGTTTTTAAGTGTGTTTGTGTGTTAAAGTTATAAATAACTGCCATTTTATCCATTTAGCCTTTTCTCTTCAGAGAAATAGAGTTCATTTTCACCAGGACTGATGAGCTAACAGCTAGTCTGAGTGCAGGTAAGACTAAAGCCTGATTTATGCTTCTCCATCTGCGTCAGTGCGGAGACACGCAACGCCATTATCCGTCCTTGCGTAGGGCTCCGGCAGGCACGCAAGTACGTACGGAGTCGAGCCCACTTTTTTAAACATCCGTCGAACGAGACGGATTACGCAAGCTTGTGATTGGTCAGGACGCCGCTGTTGTTTACAGCGCCGCCATTGCAAAGAGAGCTGAGGATAACTAGCGGCAGACACGGGGAAGCTTGAAGAATACCTCGCGAAAAAACTCTAAAAATATGAACGTTTCATCCTCCCGTGACTGGAGGAGTGAAAAGATGTGCAGCAAGCGTTTTATTTGAGGACGGAAATGACAGGAAATGTGGGTTTAGAGGTGGGGAGCGCATGAAGAGGTGGGAGAATGAGAGACAAATATGTCCGTGTTAAAAGTCTCTTATATACACAAAAAACACAATATAAACACACGATCTTGGACCGATACATGACAGGATACCACAGAACAGCGCTACGCCCTCTGTTGTCCTGCCGGGCAATTGCTTTGCAACACTCTCCAGGAGACGGAGAAGTATGAAAGCAAAACGCTTCCGTCAATCCGTGCGTGTCTGTCCCTTGCGGAGCTGACGGAGAAGCATAAACCAGGCTTAAAGTGTGTGTTTCTGCAAATGCAGACGGTAATTTATGAACCTATGCAACCGCCACATGATTATTTCTGCAGAATCAACAGGTTCCTGCTGTGTTTGACCCATGGATGCAACAGAAGAACCCTATTTAGCTGTTCCCAGGGATATTTATGTTTGTAAATCAGGGTATTCCAGTTTCCACACATTAAAGGGGTGTTCTTTACAGATTGAGTGAGGAACTTGGACATCATTCAAGTCGTCTACTGTACTACTCATCCACATGGAGATGAGCAGCTGAAGTGGTTTGGATGCTCCTCAGGAGGTGTTTTAGGCCATGTCCTGCCAGCAGGAAACCCTGGCTGACTGAGGACACGCTGGAGAGATTATATCTCCTGGCTGGCCCGGGAAACGCGTTGGTGTGCTGGTGGAGGTGTCCAGATAGAGGGCAGACATGGCTTCTGTGCTGGGGCTGCTGCCCCTGTGACCCAGACACGGATGAGCAGAAGACGTGTGTTTGGACCCAGTGTCTCCTGTGATCCCGAGTCTCTGTGATACCAGAATCCCAACAGGCAGCGGTGTGGTGAGACACTCAACCTGACGGTCCAGTTGCTGGTTTTGGATCGAGCCGTGTTATTGGCTGGAACAAATAGCTATAATATGTTAGAGCTCCGTTAAGAGAAGGTTAAAGTTTCAAAGGACTAATTGTTGAATAATAAGTTTTTCATTTCTGTTTATGAAGTTACGCAAACAGGTGGGATAAAAATGCACAAGCAGAGTGATTTATGGATTTTTGATTAAATGATACATAACAGCTTCAGGTTTCAGGTAGTTTTTTTTTTTTTTTTTTTACAAATTTTAAAAGAACTTATTGACTAAAAAACAAGACGTGCTGTTGTTGTCGGAGGAATCGGCTCCTCTGTACAACCTGTGGTGCACAACAGAGAGGCTGTAGAGTGTTTTAGGTCACATGACTTTCTGTATCGATCTGTTTATTTCACCCACTCTGTTGTTGAACTTTTTGACTCCTTTCATCCCTGACCTACAGTTAAACAGTGCCAGATGGTTTTTGAGTCCGTACCTTTATCCCAGTTACTTTTGGTCCAGTTTGGGTTTCGCAGCATAAAGTTTCGCATGTTTCACAGACCAAGGAGGTACTAGTAAAGATGTTTAATCATCAGCTAGTTGGACTCTAGTACTTTTGAGTATAGGTTTTTTTAGGCAAATTGATTTAATGATGCTGTGTTTAATGCTCTGAGGTTTGTCACATGTCACCAGCTTCATGCCTCTATACTCAAACCGGGTGTTCACACACGTTTGTTCAAACATGATGATGTTCGGTGCTGACATCACAGAGAAAACACTTTTAAAATACTCAAAATTAACTTTATGTGTGCAAAACTAAGGGATCAACTCTGCTGGCTAGCATGAGATGATCTTTGTTAATTAATCTGACATTTAGTTTTGTGATATTTGAACAAGAGATTTCTTTTTATTTAACTGCAGATAAGAATTTGTCAGATAAACAGGAGGGCAGGAGATAGGAGAGGAGAACGCTAAATGTTATGAATGGGGAGGTGTGTCAGAGGGTGTCCTGGTTCTGATGCTAAAGGCCGTTTGAAACATGAGTAAAATGGCATTTATCTGGAATGGTGTTGCTTCCTTAGACAGTCAGAGAGGTGGTGCAGTAATTTATGATGGTTGTGAAATGTTAGATCTTTAGCTCAGTGTGATGAACCCGTTGGTGTGAAGGTCACACACTGGTGCGAAGATGATGGTGCTGAGAAAACATTTGTTTCGGCTCAACAAGCTGAGTGCTGGCTCACTTCTGGTGGTCGGACTTGTTGGGCTAGACTTGGGTCAGGTCTGACTTTTTCTTTAAACTGGGTCACTTACAGGGTGTTGAAATGATTGTTTTGCGTCATGATTTGTAGTTTTCTTCTTCAAATCAACAAAAGTTAATGTTTTTGTTGTTGCGTGGCGGCAAACAAATGCTTTCTGTGTTTTAAGGCAACCTTCAGCAGCAGAAGTCATTTTAAAAGTCACACATTAGCAGTTTTGCATTGAAACAAACAGTGAACGTGATGGGAAAATAAAGTAGGCATGCTAACTTTACTATCTGTTAATGATAAAAAACAAACAGAACAAATGGATTGAGAAAGTGGGTTAGCTCTGGGTAATTTACCTTTGAGAGGAGGAAAACTCCTGCCTAAATGCCCAAAAGAGACGTGGGTAACTTTCAAATCCAGCAAAGGATTTCGCATCTTTGTAATTGCATGAAGATTGATGTCAGATAAGGATTACTAGTGTCTGACGTTTCCTGTTTGCATATTAAAGTTGAAAATCAATCAGAAATCTTACTTTCATCGTAGCTGTGACTTTGTTCTTCATTCTTTAAGACCTGCTGATCACTTTCCCTTCTTTTCTTTTCTTTTCCTTTCCTTTCTTTTCTTTTCTTTTCATTTTTTTTTCTTTTTTTCTTTTCTTTTCTTTTCTTTTCTTTTCTCTTCTCTTTTTCTCTTATTTCTTTTCTTTTTCTTTTCTTTTCCTTTCTTTTCTTTTCTTTTCATTTCTTTTCTTTTTTCTTTTCTTTTCTTTTCTCTTCTCTTCTCTTTTTCTCTTTTTTCTTTTCTTTTTCTTTTCTTTTCATTTCTTTTCTTTTTTCTTTTCTTTTCTCTTCTTTTCATTTCTTTTCTTTTCTTTTCTCTTTTTTCTTTTCTTTTCTCTTTTTCCTCTTTTTTCTTTTCTTTTCTTTTCTTGCAGCTTTTGTCCTTGTTTCATTTTCAGTTTGTTCAGCATCATTAGACACTTCCATCATTAGACACTTCCCAAGTGCTAATTGTTCTAATGTGCTAGAGTGAGGTGTGTTTGCTTCAACATACATTTATGTGCTGTTTATCTGACAAGGAGAAAAAGCAGATTAAAGGTGGAAGTTTGCACTTGCACTGAACAATGATAGTGAATTAAACTGAACTGAATCCTCTCACTGGCTGATTGATTTGAGAGATCCTAAGTTTTTACCAATCCACTTCCCTCAAACCTAGACAAACCATGGTGGTAGCAGAAAGATTTCACTCTGCAGGTCAGTCCAGCCACAACCCATTGTAGCCTTAGCAGGTCTACCATTGGCCGTAAAATTTTAGGCCTGGCCAATCACAGCACTCTACATTTGTAGAGAGACGCTGGGTGGGCGTAGCACTAGAGCTGTGATTGAGAAAAAAACACAAAAACATTTATGCCTTTCTCAAACTAACTGTACATGGTACATGTAACGGGCTGTGTGTTACATGCAGTATTGGGAGTAACGCAGTACAAAAGTAATTAATTACTGTAATGCATTGCTTTTTGCTGTAATGTGGTAATGTAAGGCATTACAGGGAAAGAAAATGGTAATATTTACTCGGTACAATTGTCAGTAATGCGGTAATTACAATACATTTTTAAACCCAGAATCAAGATGTGGGTTTCCTAAAAATTCAAATTGCGGGAAGCCTGAGAAAAGATCCAATATATATGACGTCATTTATGAACTCAGATTTGTGGGCATTCTATGAGCAGAGAGGACGCAGCGGTAATGGCTCAAATACTCCAGCTGCGTCCTGCGCACGGCCGATGTTATATTCACAAAATCGCTCCACCAAAACAAAGTTTCATTTGCGATCGTTCATATCAGCCCATATTCTCTGGTACTTCATGTACTTTTCAGCTGAGTTCATAATCTGTGCCCCGGTGATTTCAACTCATTGCTGCTGGAGCGCAGCACATTTTAAGCTTTTTTTGTGTTCGGTAGATCCCTTTGGCTGATTAGTTAGAAAGTAGAAATCTAGGAAACAGTTTTTCTGGAAGACGGAGAAAACATGCAGCATGCAGGAAGGTTAGAGAGAGAAAGGGCCGGAAATTATTCAAATAAAATCAAGAAAACAAAACAAAGTGCTTCAAAAGAAAAAAGTAGGTAGATTTATCCCCAATACACATTTTTACCAGTGAAAAGCAATAATAAATAAGCATTTAATATTTATACATGTGATAGAATCAGATCACCCCAGAAGTCAGTCCCACATCCAGGGCCGTATCAAGGCATTTGGGGACCAAGGCAAATATAGGCTTGGAGCCCCCACCACGTCACTCCCTGCTCAGTTAATATAAGACGGCAGCGTGTTGAGAGTACAGATTGTTGTTGCTTTTATTTAATAAACAATCATTTTAAAGCACTGTTATTATGTTTTAACAGCAATCCTAGCTCAGACACCACATCACCTTCCACATATATGTCATGAGCTCACTGAGCGTCAGATTACCAGATTCATACTGAAGTTGTTTTGGTGAAAGTAACTTAAAGTAATGCAAAAGTAGTGTAATGCCTTACATTTTAAAATCAGTAATATTGTAATGTAATGAATTACTTTAAAATGAGGGTAACAAGTAATAAATAATGCATTACAGTTTTGAAGTAACTTGCCCAACACTGTTTACATGGTACCAGCAGAGCTGCTGTTTTGATTACACTCAGTCCGAAGGTTGCGCGCGCGCGCGCACACACACACACACACACACACACACACACACACACACATACACACACACACACACACACACACACACACACACACCTTTTCTCTTGATGTTCAGGTATCCAATCCTTTGAGTGGACCTGATGTTGTTTTGAACCCAGCACCAAACCGAGGCAACATTAGGCCCATTTTAATCCATCTGAGTGGACTGTCGTGTTAAATCAGCATTCTGTTGGACTCCATGCTGAGACTTACTCAACAGCCTGGAACTTTCTGAATTATATTTTGATCCGTCGTGTTTAACCGAAGCAGGAGGACAACTCCAGACTGAAGCCATGTGTGGGTTCCTCCCATGCGTTCCCGCCAATCACAGCAGAGGTGGAGCTGCATTGCCCTCAGAACTAGGTCAACAGTCTGAAAATCTTTTTGTAACAAATACGGGTTTGTTGCCCTTGCTCCATGCCGCTGTGTGAACACAACAGACTTCTCTTAAAAGGACGTAAAGCAAAACAGCCTTTGGAAGCACGCTCTCCAGCCTGAGGTGTCCGAGGAACGTTCAGTGAAATGAAGAGAAAAGCTGAAGCTGCGGAGGAGAGACATGTTGAACATGTTGTAGTGACCCTGCAGCGTGGGACTGAATCAAACTGCATTTCACACTGAATCAAAAGTGAAAACCATCGTCTGTCTCTCCAGTTCCCTTCACACTTTCTGCAGCACTGAGATCAGAGGAGACGTTTAAATTTGATGGCTGTTTAAACAGAATCATGTTGCAAACTGAAAATCCAAAATGCATCCAGCCATCATAATGATCTGGAGAGTAGCAGCGTGCAAACATTCTTCTTCTGTACTTGGCTGATGTTTGAGTTGTTTCACATGTGATTGTAAGAGCAGACGAACGAGGGGTTCTTCAGAGGAACACAGAGATGAAGAAGACATCATCTGACTGAATCCAGGCAGCTAGATGAAGCTCCTAAATATTCTCCAAAAAACTGTTTGCAAGAGGATGAAATCATAGTGTTTTGCTCTGGAGTGATGTGAGGACTGTGCAAAAGATGGCTCGACAAACAGGACTTCATCTGGAGTAATGAGGATGCTCTGTAGTCTGATGTGGAGAAGGAGCTGAGATAAAAATCTGGTTCATCTATGGAATAATCCTCACTTATAGCTCCCCAGATCAAGACCAAAGGGACACGATTCCAGATGCAAATCTCTAAAAACGATCTTCTTCTGTAGGGTGTCTTGGATTCAGCTCCTCATCAAAGGCAGTCAGTAGAGGTGAGCGTTTAGGAGACTCTGGGTCAGACCTGGGACTCTTTGACCTTGGATCTCCTTGGAGTCTCTATGAGGAGCAGGAGAGTGTTCCTGAAGAGAAGAATGCCTGAAACCAACCTTTCATTAGCCATGGCAAGTGGATGGATGCTATACTGTATGTAACCTTTGACCTTCTTATCAAAAACATCACTGCTTTCTGCTGGAATCAAGTCTCATCTCAGTTCCTGCATACAAACAGTTAATTTAATAAACCCATAACTTCATGGAGTTCTGTACCACACCATACCCTAACCCTACGATAGCATGGCAGCTAACCAAAGTGCTGTACATTAAACGAGTGAGATGCTAGGACAAAACAAAAGGCATTTACCAACACAAAAAACCCAAGAACACATCCAAAAACACATAAAAGGTAAGCGTGAACGATGCCAGCTAAAGAGGAAATAACATTGAAACCAACTGGCCAATTAAAACCAATAAAACATGCACAAAGGAAGTAGAACATAAAACTGAGACCAGGAAGCTCTGAAGAAAACCACGATAAACAACAACTGGTGCATTGAAAAGCATTTTCGATAAAACTGACGTGGGAATCAATCTGAGAAGAGTGAAGCAAAGCCCGTAGAGGTCACGCAGCTGTTGAAGGTGGCTCACCGACCGAAGGCAGCACTAAAGAACTGTGCAGCAAGAACAGATTTAAACCTGCTAAGGGATGGAGCTTCACACACGTTAGGTGGGAAAGAGTTCCAGAGTTTTAGGGGTGTGATTTACCTTTGAAACGCACAGAAGCAGGGGATCAGCCGACCCTAGGGGTCGTAAGGGGACATAAGGGGTCAGCGGCTCAGCTAGGTTAAGCTTGGTTTATGCTTGACGCATTCACTTTCCACGCGGTGATGCGGCTCGCGGCTGGAACGCGCTTCACAACTCGCAGTGTTTATGGTTCATGCGGCTCGTCTCTGCGGTGAGCCAATATTCTCCCAAACTGAACGGAGCAGCATGGAGCTCTACGGCATGCATCCAACACTACACCATGGTAGAAGTAAAAATGACTGTTTACAACATGGCATTTCAGCATTTTTAACAGCGTCCTTGTCTTTTCCGACAGTGCGAGCTATTTCTCTCCAAGAATTATTAACAACATGTTGATCACGGTGATCTCTGAGAGCTGAATCATACAAATGTCTGTATTTACGAACCTCTGCCATACTAATTCTTGCCGGTCCGCCATTTTTTTCCGCGTCCGTCCGTCCGCGTGGTTAGAAATTTTCCGAGGTGCGTGTTGCGGAAATTCTGGGCCGTGCGGAGGCGCGGTGGAGGGGAGTGGTTGTTAAAATGGCGCAAAATTACGCAACTTTTCCGCGCGGAGCCGTGCGAACCTCGCGGACGCGTCAAGCATAAACCAACCTTAAGAGGGTGCTGGACCATTCGAAGCCTTGTATATGAAAATCAATGCTTCAATTTAAATCCTGTAGGCAACAGGAGGTCAGTGTAGGTCGCCACAGCATTTGGAACTTTCTGGAGTCTAGCTAGGCAGGATGGATTAACCCCAGTCAGAACAGAGTTGGTGAAATCCAGATGGGAGGTAATGAATGCATGAATAACAGACTCAAGACGACCTTTTGAGAATGGATAAAGCCTTGTGATGCGGGCAGTTGAAAGAAACAAGATGGTGGCATCGATCTGAGAGGACAAGTCAGAGTCTAGTTTAACGCCCAGGCTGGTGACATGATTTAAGACTCAGTGAAGAGAGAGAGGAGACACCCGAAACAGTTTATGTTAGTGGCCTTGAAGAGGACAGCATCAGTCCTTCTGTCGTTTAACTGCAGAATGTTTGAGGCGAGCCAGGGTTTAACCTCAGAGATGCATTTGGAGAGCCTGGTTGTTGACTATGGTTGACTCAGTTGCAAATAAATCTGTCAATCATCTACTTAAAGATGGTCATTCACTGTGTGTTTGGCTAAGATCTTCCCAACTGGGAGCATGTAGATCAAGAAAAGGAAAGGATCCAGGATAGAACCCTGAGGAACTCCCCACGGGTGTGGCACATTGGAGGAGGAGCCGTTCTCAATACAAACACTGAAACGTTGATTGGTTAAGTGAGATCTAAACCAGGCGAGGGCGGTTCTATTCACGCCCACCCAAGACTTGAGCCTATTAAGTAAGACTGAATGGTCCACCGTGTCTGCTCTGTGCTGACGTGAATACCTTTATTGTCATGTTTCAGTTTGATTTTAAAGCTTTGTCAAACCAGTTAGCTATTTAAATTATGTTATAGCTGTCCAGTTAAAATACCCCCCCCCCCCCCCCAACACACACACACACACTCATTCACCACCAACCTCAACCTACAGCACTACAAAGTCAGAGTTTAGTTTTCCCTATAGAACGATGAGGTGAATTAATGGGTGGAAACATGGCCTCCTGATCTGAATAAAGCTGGGAAAATGTTTGGCTTCTCTGGAATATTAACGTTAAAGTGTAAGAGTAGACCGGCAGGAGGAAACTTCCTTTGGTTACCTTGTAGAAACACTTCCTGTAGATTCTTTCAAAATAAACCTCCACAACGTTTTTGCAGTAGCAACAGGGTCATTCACTCTAATAGTCTTTTTTGATTTTTATTTAGCTAAAAGACAACTAAAACTGTGCTCATGTACCACTTTTAAACACAACAGTTGTGTGAAGTCAAAGTGCTAAACCCTGCCAGCTACAACATTTCAAAATCAGAGTTTTTTTGACTTGATGGCAAGGTGGCAAGAAGCTCGAACTACACTTTGAATATGGTAAACCAGTGGTTTCAACCTTTCCCCCTAGAGGACCCCCTTGCCTGTGTCCAAGACAAGCCAAGACCCCGACCCCATCACCCACATAAACTCATTAAAAGTGATTAATTACAAACTTTCTACAGACACACAGAGTTATAACCCTTATACAGAGTTTTTATTGCACTATTATGTGTCGTGTTGGGATTTTATACATTTAACTTTTAAAAATATATTCTCACAACCGCAGTACAGACAAAATTATGGGGACCCCTGTAATCTTGTGGGGACATCCTTGGGGGTTCATGGCCCACAGACTGGGCACCACTGTTGTAAACCAATATGAACATTTTAGCATCCTCATCTCAATGAAGCAGGAAAAAAACTTAAATGGTTGCGTGAAGTTAAAGGGGAACAAGGCAGTTTTGGCTCTCTTTTATCACCCCCTAGTGTCCGTTTGTAGAAATGAAAGCAAAACTTATTTTCTCGCTGTAGTGCTTTCGTCTTTTTAACACCTTAATCTAACAGCTGAAATGTCTCGCCAGCCTTCCTTAGTGTCTACAGGAGTGATTCATCACTAAATTAAACAAATCAGCTGTGTACATGATCTAAAACATGCAGGAAACATACTGAATGCAGACTGCAGCACCAGGTATGTCAGCTCAGTCTCACTCCTAACAGAGCAGCCACCAGTCTGAAGTTGCGAGAATATTCTGGCCACAGGGGGCGATAGGGGCTGGGTGGCCTTTCATTAACCCTGTTAAGGGTCGTTTTAGCACATACTGGCTCAAGAAAATAATTAAAAAATATGAAAAAGTTACAGAGTAACCCTTTAAAGTGCTTAACCCAGCCAGCTGCAACACTTCAAGGTCAGAGAGCGATGAGGTGAATTGATGTCATCTGGTGGCCAACACTTGAACTACACTTGGCATGCTCATCTCAGTTAAGCTCGAAAAAGCTTACGTTTTTTTTAGTCCTAATTGGAATATTAATATCAATGAGAAAGGGTAGAATGGCAAGAGAGTTCCATTTTTAAATTATAATAGTTACCTACATCAAAACACATCTCAAACTGTGTTTTATATTCTGCAGTAGTGTGAAGTCAAGGTGCTAAACCCTGCCAGCTAAAACATTTCAAAATCAGAGTTTGATTGACTTTATAGAATGATTCTGTAGAAGAACTAGACAAATCTCAACAATAACATACATTTTCCTACTTCTTCCTTCTTTTCAAAGTGCTGTTGGAAACCAGGGCACGAATTCCCTGATCTGTCAAAGCAACAAAACAGTGTTTGGAATTTTCTACTAAGCAAATTTAAAAATTCAGTTTCTTCTTCTGCTTCTACTCCCCATCCTTTATGTAAATTATCCAAAGAGGACAAAAGTATTTTTACAGCTTCAATAAACATGGCTAAAAGTAACAAAGATGAAGTAACAGCTTTCAGACTCTAGAGGGCAGCAACACCCCGTCTTCACTTCTTTGCTGTTGGAAACATGAGTGTTTAACTATTTTAACTTCATAAGTCCAGTTCCTTCTTCTCCTTCTACTCCTCATTAATATTTTCAAGAGGACAAAATAAAAGCTTTTTGAAGACTTCATTCAGATAAAGAAGCTAAAATATTCTCTTCTAAAATGGCTGCAAATGGCAAAAGTGTAAAGCTTGCACACAAAATTGTGGGGACCCCAGATTGGGAACCACTGTTATTTTATTTTTTGCACTTTGGGGAATATTAATATTGAGGAGCAGGGATAGAAAGGCCAGACAGAGTTTCATTTATAAAGTCTTAATAGTTACTTTGCAGGAACAATTGCTGTAATTTATTTCAAATTAGACTGTATAATTTGGCAGCAGCAACAGGTTAATTCACTCTAAAAATTATTATTTTTTCTATTTTATTTGATCAAAAAGCATGTTTAAATCTGTGTTCATGTAACAGTTTTAAATACTACAATTGTGTGAAATCAAAGTGCAAAACCCAGCCAGCTACAACATTTCAAAACCAGAGTGTCAGGGAAATGGTGGATGTTGCAGGACCCACAAATGCAGTAAATCTAGGAGGCAGCCAGTTGAGGCAGTTAAAAAATAATTTCACGTAAAAGCAGGAGGATGAATAAAAACATAAAAAGAAACCAACAAGGAACAATGAACAGAGCAGGCTTAAAGACACTGAGGTGGAGACAAGGAGCAGATTGCAAAGGGCCTACAGGTGTGACTGGTTGACTTGGGGATGGAAGGTAATACAAAAACACAAGGCTGAACCAGATAATAAGACAATAACTAAACAAGATGCTGAGACCCAAAGTATTCTAACAATAACTAAAAAAGGGGAGATGATAAGAATAATACGAACAGAACAAAAACAAGATAATGGGTTATGGAAGGGACAGGGAGGACATGGACATAGGAGGGAGAAAGCATGGAATGGACTGGGAAGACAAAGGACAAGACATGATGCAGAGTTTGAATTTATAGAACAATAAGGTGAATTGACGTCATCTGGAGGTAGAAGGCTGGAAGTACATGTTGATTTAGGTAAACCAAACAACAAAAAAACATTTTCACGTCCTTATCTCACCTAAGCTGGGGGAAAAAAAGAATTTTGTCCTCTTGGGAATTTCAGTACGAAGGAGTAAGAGCAGAAAGGCAGGAGAAAACTTACTCGATAATTTATAAACAATAGGCTACTTAGTAGTTACACTTCAACATAAAACGTATCTGGGATGCACACTGCCTGTCCTGGGTTTAGCCTGCCCCACGTGTGTGTGTGTGTGGTGATGCTAGGTATACATATGTACATTTGTGCAACTTATCTGAGACCAGAACAGACTCAGGAGTGGCATGTGGTCCATCTCAGTCCACAAATGTTTGCTCATGTGGACATTGTCAGGCTTAAGGCTTCCTTCTCTACCTGTGGACATTTTCGCTCTGTTTGTGTGAGAGATCTTGACATGTTAAGGGTCTCCACTCCTCATCCTTTTGCTGGATCAGCTCATAACCCGATCCACATGATGATGCATCTGCATGCCTTGGTAAAAAGAATGTTATTGACCCTTGTGCACAAGGGAGAACATGCACACAGCAACTGTGATTTTCCTCTGAGTCTGCCAACCCTTGATTGGTGCAGCAGCCTCACCCATGTGTCAGACTACCCCCCATGCCTCTGAGACCCATTCTGCTTTTAACGGGCTCTGAGGCTGGAGCTGGATGCATCCCAAAGGGCATGCCTCTTGAAGCAAACCTGCTGAATATCCTCCATTGATTGCAAAAAAAAAAAAAAAAAGACTCCTCTCTCCAAAAAACCAACTGAAGTGTGTGAAGTTTACATATTTTACCCATCTGCCTTCTTTGGCAACACCGCCACCTTACCTTAACACTTTTAACCCTTATGGCTTCATTCAGCTGATCCCTCCAAGCAAATGATCTTCTGTTGAACTTTGTCCATCAGGAGTAATGGGATCCTCCTGGGAGTTTTGAAAGGGAATCATTGGACACCTGGTTTCAGTTTAATGTCATATTTCACAGTTTAGGGACAGGACGTCTGACACCAACTCACGCATGAATAAGCTTTCTGTGATCTTTTTTTCTGTACATTTCAGCTTTAATCACCACACTTCCTTGCCTAGAAATATAGATAGTCCGACCGTGGCAGAAGCAAGACGATTTTTCTCTGCATAGATGAATAGGATGGCCTGCCTCTTCCTCCTCTGCAGTGGCACAAACACTCCTTGGTAGAGTAGAAGTATGTGCAATCTGCCAGTTAAGTCCTCCACACTTACCGCTGCTATACTATAAAGTAAAGAATATACATTCACGATCCTTTGGGTTTGATAAAATCTCTAAATAAGTCACCCAAGAGTGACGAGCGAAAACCACATCAAGGGGTTTAGATGTGTTCTGTGGCGCTGACGCAGAGCAGCAAAGCGCCGGATGGGACTAAATCACCCGCTGTGACCCGCCGCCATCTTGCTTAGGCACATCCAGCTTGTGTGTGAGTCAGCTCGGGGCGGCGGTGGCTGGGCTAGCCCGTGTGTGTGTGAAAGTGTGTGTGCGCGTGAGTCTGAAGGGTTTCAGTGGAGATGCAGAAAGAAAGGGCTGTTTCGAGGAAGTGACGGACGACGCTCGGAAGGCTGGTCAGAGGAAGTTTGCCCGGTAATGGCTCCGTGCTGCTGAGCGAAACTTTTCCCTCTCGCGAGCAGCGGAAGCATCGTGGATCGGGACAGATCCAGCGGCGGAGGAAGAGGCTTTTGTTTGGTTTCGCCGTTCCGAGGAATAACTTGAGTCTGGGAGAAGGAGCGGGTCGCAGAGGAATTTCACCCCCCATAACCAATCTCCCCCCTTCCCTCCCCCCCTGTATCCCCCCGCGCCTCGGATATTTTCCCTGGGATTAGCAATGGGGAAGGAGCAGGAGCTCCTAGACGCGGCGCGCACCGGGAACCTGGCCGCGGTGGAGAAGCTTTTGTCCGGGAAGCGACAGTCCACCGGCGGCTCGTCTGGGACCGCTGGAAGCGGCACCGGCGGCGGCCACGGCGCCTCCTCTCACCCGCTCTCCAGCCTCCTCAGGTAGGAAGCAGCCAGCCGGCGGCTCTGGTGTGTTCCTGTCAAACACACCATCTAATCTCCAGGAGATGCGTGTTTAGCTCCACCACAGCCCGACCTAGCAGCAGCAGCATGCTCCTTTGTTCAGCCCAGACCCCTGGTGTTCCTCTAATGTCCATAAAAGGCAACTTCAAATGCAACATTCAGCAATTATTCTAAAGCAGAGTTTCCTTTTTAATGGCGAGCTCAATGACCGGAAGTCCTCAGTGGGAGCTCACCTCTGATGTGGTTCTGCCACTTCCATAAAAGCTGCTGGGAAGGTTCCGCTCATCTGTTGATTTTAAGTGTATTTTATTAATATTCTCATCAATAATCCGTAAACCAAGCATGCTGCGTGCAGACAGTCTGACGTGGAGGCCTGATAGACAGAAGAGATGTTGGTACTACTGACTCACTGTTCCATCATCCAGCAGATGCTGGGTTTTTATTAGAGCTGATGAATGGGATGAGTTTCATTTTGTCCTACAGATGTTATCTAAGTTATGAGTTTACAGCTACAGAGGAGATGTATTTTGTCTTTCAGCCCTACACATCTGTATTATCAAAGCAAGAGTATTTTTATATAGTTATTCCAGACAGTAAGCTAAAAAAAACCCATTTGATTGGAGGTGAGAAACACAACCCAGAGCGCCACACAGGTGAACCTTTGCCACACCTTGTCCCAGTGGGAGTCCTGGTGCCTGCCACCTCCATCTGAGGGCTCCATGTGCTGCACTACAGCGTTACTTAGCACACACTGCCAAGTGTGCTCGGTGTAATCACATTAAACCCATCTAATCGAATATCCAATTCAGACACACCGTGCAGTCGATGCTGGCTCACAGTTTCACTCTCAGGTTTGGAGGCAGCCTGACGTGCCCATTGTGTCATCTACTTGAGCAATCAGTGTTTGGCAACGGGAACTCTGGGAAATAATTGGCTAGGCCGTGCAGGAAATGATTATACTGCTGGTAAAAACCTGCTTCCCGTGGACTCCTGATCTCAGTGGGCAGCTGGTGAGACTATCAAGAGTATTGACCACAGGGAGTCAGTGGGGCTTGTTGCTGCTGTGTATGACATTTGATTTAGTGTGCATAATGGAAATGTCAATATGTGTATGGGTGGATTACTAAAGTAGAGCGGACCGAGATTTTGTGTCTTCTGTTTTTTCATTCATTAGAATCTGTGACTGATTCATGGTTGGAAAGTGTCTGCCCCTAATCCGGTCAGAGATTTCTTCTGACCGGAGACTTTCTTTCCTTTTTGGTCAGTTCGAGCTGATGCTAGTTGTAATGTGAGCTGTAATGTTAACTTCCCTTTTCGCATGAATTGTTCTATGAACAGTCATTTGATGAGGCTGTAGCTGCTGGGATGTTTCTAGCTGAGACTGTCGAACATCCTGTTCACCGGCTCGATTCGTCCCCAGGTTTTATGCTACTCTGTCCGTTGGGATTCAGCTGTGCCCTTTGAAGGTGTGCTGTGTTTCCTTTAGATTTTTGGCGTTCCTCCCCAGGAATGGGGTGCGTGTTCGGACTTGCAGTGTTTTCGTAACCAGGCGGTAGTGCAGCTCTGCTCTGTAGGAATTCTGCTTTCCCAGGAGGCCACATCCATCCCACCTGTTGTCGTGGGTTAGTCACCACACCGATGTCGGTCCTTTTTGTTCTGTTAAGCCAGCTAGACTGGCACTCCCGTAGTTGTAAGATCAAAAAGCAGCTCCATGAATGCTGCCCTGTGTTCATTTATCCATTTTTTTTACGTGGCTATCTCGATCACCACTTTTTATTCCAGAGATTTGCAGCTGTGTTCCCTCAGTGATCTTGTCTGGCCCAGATCATCCCAACACAGGCAGCTGCTACAGTCAGACCGGAGGTAAGACCGGCCCCTGACAGGGAGAGTTCCTGCCCACTGAGGGGAGATTAATAGAAGAATGCAGAAAGTCCTGGAGTGGACAGACACTCTGAGAGCTTAGCCAGATGAGGGCTCCTCTCCCAGCTTCACAGCCATCTTCTTTGTCCCCCTGACAAAGCCTAACAGGGTGCTTTTCATATTCATATCAGCCCCCAAACCCCATCCCGACTCTTCTTTATAGGTTTTAGATTTGCTAAGAAATTGAGCATTTTTTTTGGTAGAGCTGGACCACCCACAAAGAGGAGAATACTGATTGAGATTAATGTTTTTTATTGCTTTAGACTAAAACTAAAAGAGCTTTTGCAACGTTTTAAGATGAAGTTAACCTCCAAATATTACCAAAAACCTTTTTTGCAACAGTTTAACTTTATTTTTAAAGTAATAGTTCAACACTGAATGTCGTAGTTAAACAGCGAATGGTAGGGAGTAGGGATGTAAGAAAATATCGCTATGGCAATATATCGTGATATTTTTCCTGGGATTATTACATCGATATTCAAAAGCCGTGTATCTAACTCTTGAAAGAATTTACATGCAAACATTTGTGTATTTTCTTTTCGTTTTGTGCAATTCAATCGCCACCCGCTAGTTGGCAGCAGTGTGCAACGGGTTTTGTTTCCACCGTTGAACTGTAAATCCCTCCATCATGGTTCAGATACTTTATGTTAAAAATGTTACGTATCAGTTTGGACTTTTATTGAACATTCTTACAATAAATTCAGTTAAAAAATTGCTTGCAACGTCTGATTGAATGTATCGCAATATATCGTGATATATCGTATCGTCTCCCCTGTATCGTGATATGTATCGTATTGCCAGAATTTCAAAATACACATCCCTGGTAGGGAGTTTTTTAAACAACCATAGTTTGGAGAAAAAGTGATTACCTTCAGACTGGGTTGAGATGCTAATGACAAGTCTCAAAAGAGCCAAGATCAAGATGAATTACTGCCATATTTAAGGAGACAGTGTGTAGTTTTGACCCTTAATTTCTGGAAATATATATCAAAATGAATGAAATGATGTCCAGTTGTTGAAAAATTTGGTGGCTTCGTAACATATAACCATAAAAATCTGGTCTAAAATACATGGGAGAGGGTCTAAGTCTCTGGGCAACGCCAGATGCTATGTTTCCTTCTAGGGGAACCCATGAGGACAAAATGCATTTACTGATTTTTAAGAAACTTATAAAACTTTTGTCATTCTTAAAGTGACAATGTGTCGTTTTTACCACTAATCTCTGTAAATATTCATCAAAATGTTGTAGTGAATGAATTCAAAGATGCCTTTTGTTGAAAAATATTGGCAGTTTCATAACTTATAACCATAAAATCTGTTCAAAAATACACGGGAGTGGGTCTAAGTCTGTGGGCGACGCCATATTGGATGCCATGTTTCCTTCTATGGAAGTCTGTGAGGACAAAATGCATTTACTGATTTGTAACAAATGGTTACAAAACTTTCACCATTAATAAACATTGTTGTTCTACACATTTACCTCTTCACTCGTTGCCAGTGATGAAAGGGAGTCTGATGTGCTTGTCATTTTGCTAAAGTTTGCACTCCCTGGGGCTTTTTGACCCTAATGGGCATCCCCTTGATGAGGTCTTACTCCAACACAAAAACACTTGATTGCTTGCAATAATTTAGGTATCTACTGCCCTCTATTGCCAGGAAAAATACACACTGTCACTTTAAAGTGCTGTAATCTCACACATTTTACTGTATTTTGTGCAAGGAGTGCCACTTTCTAAGTCTTTATATTTCTGTAAATTTAAATGCACACTTGGCAGTTTTGCTTGCATTTACCACCCCCTAGTGTCCGTTATAAATTTCCTGTGGTCAAGCTAAAAGCAGAACATACCTCCTTGTTGTGCGTTTGTCTTTTTAACACGTTAACAGCTAAAATGTCTTCCCAGTCTTCATTAGTGTCTACAGGAGTGATTAGTCACTAATTGCTTATAAAAGTTGCCTCTATGTAGAAAACAAATGGGTTCTTCTTAACCCTCTTTTTAGAGACCCGGTTGAGAACCAGAGAACTGCTTTGGTGGACAAATCTAAAGGATGTCTAGAATATTTCTGCTTGAATAATTATATAGAAATATACGAGATAGCATTGACACAAACCGCTATGAAGTATTACTGTTGATTTTAGATGGCATCCACATAGTTTATCATTCTGCTGTTGGCTCATCTTTCTGTTTGAAACTGATCTCAGTGTGTCTACATGCGCACTGATCGACATCTAAGTCATTTTAGAATCAGAATCAGAATCAGAAAAGGTTTATTGCCATTGTCAGTGAACAAACAATTCACAAACTAGGAACTTGCTTCGGTACTAACGTGCTACATATAACATGAATAATATAATTAAAAAATAGAATAAAGTAGAATAAAGTAGAATAAAATATAATAAACTAGCATAAAACTTTGCTATAAAAAATGGCAGGTAGAGGTAATTTGGCCGATAACGTGACGTTATGTCAAGTGCCGAAGATGAGCATGGTTGTGGATCTTATCTTATCTTAGGTGGATCTTATGGGAATTAGCTGGGAGTCTTTATTCTGGTTTACATGCACATTAGAAAACTGACCTTTCAAATGAAGTTTGTTCCAGTACAGCAGGCGGCGACATGCGCTCTTTTGTGCCTGCATTCTACCGGTTAGCTTATAGCAACACAAATAGTAAACAAACGTTGGTGGAAGTCAAACAGGGCATTGAAACAGGACATGTGCAATGGCTGAAGGAATGGACAACGTTGCAGCACAGATTATTTGGTACGTGCTGTATTGTTTATTGGTGTTACATGTACTACTTTGTGATGATGATATTATCGGAAGTCCACTTTCGTAAAATGAGCATCCAATTGGTTTGGTTTAGCTGACCCGTTTACATGGATTCCTACCGCATTATCTGGGTGCTTCAACACAAATGGAACCAGTTTGCCTTCAGCAAGAATTGTACGTTTACCCGACGTGACTCTTTTTAGGGCAATGCTTTGGTATTTTTTTGATGCCCATGTAAACACACTGATTGTGTAGGTACTAGTGATGCACAGATATGAACCCTGACCCTAACCAATAACCGATTTTTGCCAATATGATATACTGACATTGTTTTCTAAAATCAGCAGATTTTTGTATAGAATGAAAAGAATTAAAGCTGAATTTACATTATTATGTAACACACATCCCGCACATTTACGCTTCAGAGATGATTACAATCACAGTCACATGACTAAACAAATACACATCACCCGCCCCCACCCCCTACCCCACCCTCTGAAACAGATAAACAAATGGAAACAAGATGGTTGTTAATATCGGCCCGGTTTTATTTATCAGACCGATATGTTAAAAAATACTAACATCTGCCGATATCGATATTGATGCCGAGATGTTGTCCATCCCCAGTAGGTACCTCGGCTCATTTAGGAGTAGTACAGTTCAGTCCGACTTCAGCTTGACCAAGTTGTCTACGTGCATTTTAAAAGTCTGACTTCAGTGGAACTAAAAGGCTGTAATTCCATTTTCTGACGCAGCATGTAACCACGCTGTCTATAAAGACCCATCTTATTGATTATTCCTAAACTTACCATAGAAACCCACTTGAAAAGTTCTGAACAATCCCTTTAAATTCTCAAAGGAGAAGTGTTTCTTTTAGTTGGATGACTTTGTTGACGTTGAAGAGGCTTTGGCCCAGCTCCGGATCCTCCCATCCCATTTCATCCACAGACAGACTCGTGCTGTCAGGCTGCTGTCAGCTGAGAGAATATCGCTGCCTGAGACCTAGAACACAATATGTCCTTATAAACTCCCCAAAAAACTCAAAACATCCCCCTGGCCTCTTTTCTATGAAGACCTGTGTGTACACACGCCCACATGAGTCCAAATGAGTCAGGCTCACAGCAGGCTGCTGCTGCTGACCCCCACGATCCTCTGCTGTGACTCTGAGAAGTTCAAAGTTCACGCAGACTTATGCTAATTGATAACAAGGTAGTATGTTTACTCACAATGGGGTTAAAGCTGAGCAAATGCACGCACCGTGGTGCATCATTTGTTGACCTCTGAACCGCACCCAGGAGGGAACGGTGGTTGCTGTGAAAACTAACACCACCGTGTTGGCATTCCAGAAGCATCTGGGAGTAGGTTGCTCTGTAATGTTTACAGCTCATGTTTGTGTAGTCTGAAGGAGTGCAGACAGGAATGCTCTCGGTGGCCATGTTGAATTCCACATGCACGTTTGCACTTTGTAGTCATCTCCGCATTAAGAGGGTCTAAAAATAGATTTCATCCAAGTGGGTCAGAGTTTTGGTTATTGGTGGGGAGGAGAGCTTCTTTGAAGTATGAAATCTCAAGAACACGCTGCGAAGTAGCCTGGCAAGCCAGACTAAATAAATGTATTATTTAGTCTGGCCACGCTCCATTGACGGCTCTCGGTTGTGGGGCAGGTTCTACCGTTGTCTTTCAAATGATCTCCGCATTCCACTGGACAATGAATGTGACATACTCTTGTTTCACTCTGTTGCATCATCCCACCCACCAGGCATATAGAGTGCCCTGATTGGCCCACAAAGCAGATAAAGCTCTGTGATTTGTTCACTAAGCAGGTAGAGCACTATGATTGGCCCACCATTATGGACCAATCACAGCTCTTTATGTGTTTGAAACCCCTCTAGAGAGCTGTGATTGGCTAGCCAGAATGCTGTTAGGGGCTGCAGAGGTTCCAGTGGAGCGTTGCTAGACCAAACTTTGCAAAGCAAGAATTTGGTCTAGTTCACTAGGCTAGCTGAGAAGTGTTGCAAGAACAGATTTTGAGTTTTATTCTTAGCAGTTAAAGCTGCGCTGTGGAGTTTGGAGAGGGTGCGGCAGAGAGCGCACCATGTGGCTGTTAGAGGAAGTGCAGTGAGCAACATGTGCAATCCTGTGAGGTTCAAACCTATTATCTTTATTTAACTACTTATTTACTCATTTATTAGGGCTGAACGATTAATTGCATATGCAATTAAATCGCGATGTGACAGAGATTTTCTAATCGCAAAGGCGATTTGACTGACAGCGAGTGGTTAGCACAATGCTAATATGCATGGAAAAACCTATTGGGATCCTAATGCTAATATCACATATTACATTCTTACAAATTACGAATTGGGAATGTGCCAAATGATTAAATTTGGAGTCTAATAAACATTCAAATCTGCCATCAATCAAATAAATACAGACAGATATTTTAGTAAAGCCAGAAAACTGTAAGAGACTTTGGGTGTGTCCGAATCCACGGGCAGGATGCTTATGAGTATGGGGCCCTAAAACAAATGACAAGTTTAATTCGCCACACACACACACACACACACACACACACACACACACACACACACACACACACACACACACACACACACACACACACACACACACACACACACACACACACACACACACACACACACACACACACACACACACACAAATAACTGGGACCCACGAAACAAACATGTTCTGGCTGAGTTCTGCCTAAAATGTAATTTAAAAAAACAAATATACAAATGAAAAATGTCTATAAACTGAACCGCTTTAAGCTTTTAAGGTTTCTACGGCTAGTTTTTAACAAACTTACGTCTAAAACTTCGTAGCTCTCCCCATTTTCTCTTTCTGTTGAAAATCCACAGCCGGCACGCAAAGCATGCTGGGATAGCCTTGTTCTGGGAGGATACAACAGACCCGTCCTCGAAATGTGGGCGGAGCGAGGACGCATTTGAGGACGCGAGAATGAGTATTCTTGGAATTCGGACAGTACTTGTCGCCACGCTGTGACGTCATCAACCTCAAAATGCGCTCTTACAAGCATCCTTCCAGTGGAAGAAGAGGCCGATGATGGTTATAGGGGAGTTCATTGCAGAACCAGGGTAATCTTGTGGTCGATCGTGGAAAGTTATGACAAGGACAGTGAGCCAAAATCGGATTGACCTCTGAGGTTTTCCCGTCCCCCTCCCCAGTTCTAAAAAATTCCAAAGACCTGGAGCTTAGCATCATGCATGATGTGCAGCAGTTCAAGCTGTTTGTGTTGCACGACTCTGGGCTCTACCAGGCGGACATGCTGCCCCACAAATCCAGAGATTCAGACTGGAGTTATCAGCATTTAGGGCTGCTTCTGAGGGCCAAAACTCAGCCTGAAACATAAAGAGGAGCGGCTTGGATGGATGCAGAAAAAAGGACAAGAAAGAGCAGCCAGGAGACCCGTTACAATGGAAGTGTATCAAGGCTGTTGCTTATAAAGGTTCAAAGACGCCTGATTACAGCTTGTAACTCCACAGTGAATATTTCACACTACGTCTGTGTTGCAGCAGGAGGTGTGACTGAACTGCATATGCTGTCATAGCAGTCTGTTGGAAACGGGCAGGATCAACAGGATGAGCAGGAAAGATGTTCAGCTTTAAAAGATGGAGCAACACTTAAAATAATGAGTTCATGTTGCTGTGTTAGTTTATGTTGATGAGCCATCTTTGAAATCTGTGTGAAAAAGTTAGCACAGTTGCAATTTTTAAAACCAAACTTGTTTACAAAAATCAACCTTTAACCGAGTCTTTTAAGAAGCTATTTGTACGACTATTAAACCACATGGTGATTTCTGTTCCTTATATTATAAAAGTGACTGCATTTGTGTAAATGTTAAAGAGGAGACATGCAAAATGCAACAATCAACCAACAAGCGGTTGGGGCTGGGGCCTGTCTCCGGCCATGCAGGTGGGGTACACCCTGGACACACAGGACAACCAACCAAGCGCATGCACGCACACGCACGCACGCACGCACGCACACACGCACACACACACACACACACACGTCATGTTTTTGGACTGTGGTGGGAGAGAACCCATGCATGCACATGGAGAACATGCAAACTCCACGCAGAAAGACCCCAGGTCGGGATTTGAACCTAGGACCTTCTTGCTGCAAGGCAAAAGTGCTAACCGCTGCATCACTGTGCAGCCCCAGTATAGCAATGTATTGCAAATTTTTTTTCTGCGATAACATATTGATATTCAAAAGTTGTGTATAAAATGTTTGGAAAAATTTACATGCAAACATTTGTGTATCTTCTTTTCTTTTGGTGCAATTCAAATATCGACCACTAGTTGGCAGCAGTGTGCAATGGGTTTAGTTTCCACCATTGAAATGTAATTCCCTTTGTTATGGTTCAGATACCTCATGTTAACATGTTGTGTATCAGTTTGGACTGTTTATTGAATTTTCCTGCAATAATTTAAGTCTAAACAAATTGCTAATATCGTCTGGCTGAATGTATCCCAATATATCGTTTCGTCTTCCCTGTATCGTGATCCATATCGTATCGCCCAAATTTCACTCTCTAGGTTCTCTAGGTTCACACTGTCCATTTGACCAACCCTTATCCCAGGAGGCAGCTTTAGGTTCCAGGATCTTGCCCAAGGATACTTCAGCATGTGGCCTGCGGAGGCTGCAGTTTGATCCTCTGAACTTTGGATCAGCGGACAACGTTCTACCTTTTCAGCCACAGCTGCCCTGTTTGCTAGTTTTACTGGTGGTGCTCCCATGCCACATGGTGCTGCAGCTGGTCAGGATCGACCCAATCAAGCTGCTGGTGAAGCTGCTGAATATTCCGGGTGACATTCCAAATCTCCTTAGCCTCCTCAGGAAGTACAGCTGCTGTTGAGCCTTCTTCCCCACCTGTGTGGTGTTCATCAAAAAGTACAAGTTCAAAGGAGCAGGAAGGAGACGAAACTTATTTATTATTCAACTAAGACACTATACTCCCAAAACTAACAGCTCTTTAGAGGGATACAAGGTTAATTTGAACCAGCGTATGGTAGGCTGTGCATTTAATCAAGTTTGGTCTTCAGTTTCTACTCTGAATTATCTCAAAAGCTATAAAACCAACTAAAACCGTTTATTAAAATCATTCTGTCCCATTTTGCTTTTAAACCATTCTCTAATGGTGTCATGAACTATGAGTTATGCACCCTCCCCCTTTCAAATGCTAAACTCATGTTTGATTATGTTCTAAAATGTCATTACAAGTAAAGGTTGCAAACAAAAGCAATACACACTGGCCAAACATAGACCTCCATCATTTTCATCTTTAACCTGCACATGCTCTTTGGAGCAGCATCCAGAAATTTTGTTCTTTTTTAAAGGTCATCTTCACTGAAAATACATTTTTTACTTATTATTTCTGATTGTACTCAGTCACTCAGAGTTTAACGTGCAGGCAGATCCACCACACAGCAGAACTCCTTCAGGCTTGTGTTATTTGTGGAGATAAAACGTCTATGTTGCGGAGCAAATGGAGTCAGTAGTAGAGTTGCGTTGTTGTTAGCCAATCAGAGGTGAGATGTCGGTGGGATCAATAAAGTACTATCTCATCTAAAATCTCGTCGTGTTCGGCCACTTTCTCCTCCAGCTAACTTTTCTGTCCTCAAACAGGCTCACTGGAGCTTTTTGCCCCCTGAGTGCGACTTACAAGTAATAGAGACCTATGTAAATGTTTTTAAAATATAGTTAAAGTTGACGTTGAAAGCATCAGTGCTGTGGAAAGAAAACACTTTCTAGGTGCACTAACTCTTTAACTTTATTTCACTTTCTGTGGGGTTTTTGTTGACTTGTGGTCCTTTTCCACTAGCTTCTACTTGGTGCAGCTTGACTTGGTTTAGTCGGGTTCTAAGCCTTTTTCAACAGTAACCAGTCTGTGCCTTCCACCTCTTTTGCAGTCATGGACGTAATTTTCACTTTAGAAGTGGGGGGGACACCGGGGACGGGGGAGTTGGGGGGGGGGGGGGGGTCTTTACAGTATGCTCTAATGGGAAACAGGCTTCAACACAAACGGTTGTTTTCCCTCTTGGTCCTAGAGCTCAACCAGTGTCATTTTAATATAGCGTAATATTGTTTTTGGATGGTAAAAAGTGCAGGGGTCAAAACTTGACTTTGGAAAAAGTGGGGGGGACATGTCCTCCCTGTACCCCCCCAAAATTACGTCCATGTTTGCAGTACTAACATTGATGTGGTTCCAGGTGTTTTAAGCATAGAGTGTATATTTAATATGGGCAGAGCCTCCATAACGTTACTGTAGATTTCTGAAGAGCTGAATTGAAGCCCAGTGGGCCGTTCCAACCACCGCCATCTTGGCCACGTCATGTGTCTTGAGACTTCTAGAAAATAGAGCTGAGAGTAGGGCTGTCAGGGTGGCGGGTGACTCCTATCAAACTCTGATGTAGATACAAGTAGGCTGAAATGAATCATCGAATGATTTGATTCATTAAATTCCTCGATTAATTTTTTTACTGATTCAAAGCTTTGTAAAATGTGCGCACCATAGTCTGAACACATTTTACTGGAGCTCAGTGTTGTAACCTAGGTGCTGTGGAGGAAAACGGGGGACCAGCAAAGACAGAAACCATTGTAAAAGGCAGAAACGGTCCAAAGTTTGGGATCAAGAGTTAATCTACGGGTAGATTGGCTCATGCTAAGCTAGCGCGTAGCACGATCACGAATCACGATCAAGTGGTGTTCAGAAAAAAAACGTGTAAATGATTAAACTCCAGAAGCAGAAGAAAATCCCCACTATCCCATTTATTTGTGATCTCTGCAGCGGTATGGAGCAGAACCGCTGCAGCTACCTGCAGTCTGCTGTTGTTGCTGCTGAGCATTAGCTAGTCTGCTCCACCACACACACCGCAGTAGGTCTATGTACGGCAAGCTGTTGTAGCATGTAATTCACAAACGCTTCTGTATTTGAACAGAATTAAGACTGGATTATGTTTCCAACCCATAGATAGTAAAATAGATATGCCACCATTACATTGTTGCTAGTAGATATTAAATGTTATAATTTCCAGTAGATTACAACTGATCATGTTAATGAAATAATTCAATTCTACTGATCATATGTGAATATATTTAGATATGTTTAGACTAAGATAGTGAAATTTAACCTAAAAATGTATTAAATATAAGCCAAATTTTCTTCCATAAATTATTTATTAATGGGAAACATCAGCTGGGAAAGAGGGAACTGGACAACATCTAATTCCCTTTATCATTTTGTTGTTATATTTTTTATAATTTTAGCAACAGACCACAGTCTCGTTTCACTTGAAACGTCGTCAAATAGAATACTCGATTAATCAATGGACGATTCGATAGAATACTCAAATACTAAAATATTTGATAGCTGCAGCCCTAGCTACAAGCTAACTGAAGCTAATGGAGGCTGGCGTTTGCTTTTAGCCAGAAAACTGGTTAAGCAACTCTGCTGCCCTCTGCCTTCTAGGCTGTAACAACTGTAATTTGAGACTTTACGTTACTTTTGCACTTCGGTGCCCACTTTGCTATGACGGGGCTAACCAACAGAGCTGTTTCTCATTTGTAATGGAAAACTAACCAAACTATGTAGAGTCAAGCCCATTCGAGTTAACCTGGATACGCGCTAATGGAAAAGGGCCACTGTTGATCAAGTTGAAGGTTACGTCAAATAATTTTCTTTCTGCATTTGTTTTGAACTAACATTTGAATGCTAGAATATTTTTTGGAGAAATATTTCATATCAAAACTGCAAAGTAGTACAGATGTTAAAACTGCACAGCCAAAAGGGCAAGAAGGTCACTGGTTCAAATCCTGGCTGCAGCCTTTCTGCCTTGTGTTAGCGTGTTGTTGAGTTAGCATTTTCTTTGAGTACTCCAGTTTCCTTTCAAAGTCCAGGTGTGCCCTGCATCGCTCCCGATGACCACTGGAGATCGCTTACAAGGACCCTAGTGAGGAATAAACAATGCGGATAATGGATTTATGCATCTTTCTTATCTCAAATAGCCCTGCGTGTTTTTGGGGTAACCTCTGTTGAGCTTAGTGTGATTAAACTCATCAGGACATTTAATCATTCTAAAATGTTCCAACTGAACGAAATCAGTGTCCGCAGTCTCTTTAAAAGGTGAACTCTGATCAGTGTTTGCTAACTTGATGAGCAACGGTGTTAAATGACCACATGGTTAGCATTAGCATATGGGCAATTGTATAGCTTTGTGAAAAGCGAGACTATTTTGTCCATCGCCTTGTCCTCAGCAGCCTTGGGGGACTCTGGCAGGTGCTTCTATTTGCTCAGAGATTAAGATGCTGCGATTGACTTCTTGGCAGCCTGGCGTCTGGTTTCAGCACCTGCCAGCAGAATGCATAATTAAGCCATTTTCCCCAGCGGTGGCTGGCATGAGCCAGCCACCGCTGGGCTCAGTGCCCTGGGGTAGGCTGATTCCTGGCAGTGTGGTCACACTGCTAATAGGCTGGAGGAGAAAGCTGTTTATTTGACACTGGATTCATACTCACCTGGGTTCTTATTTGCTTGAAGCCACATCTGGGTTTTCCCCTCATGGTTCCATAATAAACATTTGGCTGTGTTTGCTGCTTCAGGGCAAAGTAGTTGTCTTATGCATTGTGAATTATAGCGGTCACCCCCCAGTGTCTCATTGGGTTTTTTGATGCTTGGATATCAGAAAAAAATGCAGATTTATGTTTCATATGTAGACATCACATCTGCAGAATTGCAACCCCAGAATCTCATCCAAGCTTCATTCCGTTGAGATTCCCTCAGGCAAATTAAGGATTAGCTTACCCTTTCAAACAGGAATTCCTCGTTCAGTTCCCATGAACACCCCCAACCAAATCAGCTCTGCTTTGCCCATTACCCTGCTACGAGTCTAAGCCTCCATCTCTAAGTTATGTTGGTGGTGAGCCGTAGTAAGAGGATGAAGTGGATTCTGGAGCACCAGTCTGACTCATGCCCTCAAGGGCCATGCTGCCCAAAAATCTGACAGGACGAAACACTTGGGCTGCTCTTTGTAGCAAAGCTGAAACACTTTGATGGTAAGAAAATGTGATAAAACTATATGTTGCTCTGCATGTCGGCAATTTACGAGCAACTCGCTATCAGGTACACCTGTTAAGGTGCTTATTAACACAGATGTCTAATCAGCCAATCACATGGTGAATGGTCTGCGTTTGATAAAGTGCCTTCTAGAGTACCCCCAAGAAGCTTTATAACAAAATCAGTCATTCATCCATTCACACACTAGCATTCACTCTCTGTTGATGAGGCAGTGCAATATAGCTACAGCTCCCCTGGGGCACAATGTCAGAAAGAAGCTGGTGCCACTGGCCTCTCCGACCCCACCAGCAGGTAAGGTGGGTTAAGGGTCTTGCCCAAGGACACAACAGCAGCATTCTCTACCGGGAGCCCTGATTACTGGACAACCCTCTCCACCTCCTGAGCTACTGCTGCTCAGTGCATGTAGACATGATGAGCATCAGAACAGAGAAGAAATGAGATTTAATAAGATTGCCTTCTCAGTGGCCTAGTGGTAGAGTGGGCATGGGACTGCGAGATCGAGGTTCAAATCTTGGTCGGGTCATACTAAGGACTTCACAAATGGGACCCAATGGCTCCCTGCTTGACACTCAATTTTACGGTGTTGGATTGGGGGGGTTAAACCACCAAATAGTTCCCGAGCGCAGCCACCGCTGCAACTCACGGCTCCCAATGGGAATGGGTCAAATGCAGAGATGAATTTCTGCAGTTTGGGATGACTAATGGGACTTTTGATTTGGAAAATGGCACAGTAGTTGGTGTTAGATAGCCTGGCAAGCCAGACTAAATAAATACATGATTTAGTTTGGCAACGCTCCATTGACGGCTCTTGGTTGTGGGCTGGGTTCTACTGTTGTCTTTCAAATGATCACTGCATGCTACTGGACAATGATCAACGTGACACTCACCGCAACGGATGTCTATAAACCAGGCAGTCTGCAATTGAAGGTGAAAAGAAATAACTTAAATACATCTGTCTGCTCCTGATTCTAATAACGCACAAGTCCAAATAGTCCAAAATGTATGTAAAAGCCATTTAAAAGGAGCTGCCACCATCTTGTTCCACTATGTTGCATCATCCCGCCCACCAGACAAATAGAGGGCCCTGATTAGCCCACAAACCGGATAAAGTGCTGTGATAGGTCCACAAAGCAGATAGAGTGCTGTGATTGGCCCACCACTGTGGACCAATCATAGCGCGCTATAGGGCCCTGTAGAGAGCTGTGATTGGCCAGCCAGAATGCTGCTAGGGAGGTTCCAATGGAGCGTTCCTAGACCAAACGTTGCAAAGCAAGAATTTGGTCTAGTTAACTAGGCTAGGTGTTAGACACACGTAGAGTGACTTTTACCAACAACCATCTGGGTTAGCAGCCTTGGGTTGGGTGCAATGATGAAATGTCTTGTTGAGGTCAGAGGTCATAGAAGAGTAGGCTGACTGGAAAAAGACATCGGTAGCCCAAATAACCACTGGTTCAAACTGAGGCCTGTAGAACAGCATCTCTGATCCACAACATGTTGAACTTTGAAGCAGATGGACTGCAGTATAAGAAAAGTACAACGGTGGTCCACTCTGAAGGAACAAGAATGTCCATCCCAGGACCAACACCCAATGAAGATGCCAGTGACTAGAATACTCAGGATGACATTTCTGCTGACACAATGACACAATGTTTGTTGCCGGGTTGCCGACGCAGTTGGTAGCTCTGTTGCCTTGCAGCGAGAAGGTCACGAGTTCGAATCACGGCCACAGCCTTTTATGCACAGGTTTTTTTTTTGCTAGATACTCCGGTTTCCTCCCACAGAGCAAAAATGTTCATGCTAGCTTCACTGCTCTGGAATCTCAAACATTGTAATGGGCCATTCCCATCTGTACCGGGTCGGCCCGGGCCGGTTAGCGTAGGTTGTTTACATATCTGGGTGGCCTGGTATTTTTCCGGGCCAACCAAGGCTCATTCTCAGCCCTCTTCTCGAGGGGGTCTGCTTCAGGCCGACCAGGGCCAACACACCCACTGCTGACAGCAAATTCACACCTTCCATTAGAGCAAGCCTCTGATTGGTGGGTAGAATCAGCCCACATGGGCTTAAGACAAGGATGTGTGGAATCAACCGGGCCAGGCTGGGGCCGACTGGGGCTACCCGGCCCGGGCCGACCCGGTACAGATGGGAATGGCCCATAAGTCGCATTGGGGAAAAGCATCTGCATAAGTAAAGAAACATCTGTCAAAGCTCAGACTCAAGACGTATGAGGGGGACCAGTTACCAAATGCATCGTACATTTTATCTTCGGATGCTCTTTAAAATGGCCAACTTCTAATTTAAAGGACATGTTTATTCTAGTAAACCTGTTCTGGGATGTACACCACGGTGCATGGAACACAAAACTGTAAAACTACAAAATTAAGGTTCCTTTCAGTCTGAGGTAATCAGGTTGTGTAATCCTTGTGTTGCTCTAGTAGGCATTAGTGCCCTATGGTGGATATATGCTATAGTTTCCAGTTATGGTCATGTTTATGGTAATATGTGTGTTGGACGGGGGTTGCTCATAGTTACATAACTGTTTATCTAGGGCAGGAACCAGAGGTCTGTTTCTGTCTTATTTTCCCACAGAGTGTGCACCACTGCACTCTTTTCTGCAAATTTGGTAGCTAGAAACCAAGAGGAAGTGTCAACAGAGTGTGCTTTTTCATGAGAAATGACAAAATCAAACATTTGCCCGTCTTCAGCAGAAGTGTAATAGTCCCCGTGTTTCCTCCTGCAACACTTTCCCTGTCGAGGCTTTAAGCAGGGACCCAGAAGTCTCTTGTGTAAGGAATAAACAGCTTAGGATCTGAAGAGGCGAGTGGAGCATCTCTGTGTTCGTCTGTGCTCTGCCAGGCCTCATTGTTCTGCAGGCTACGGAGTCCGACGAGACACTTATTTAATGAGACGCCTCGCTCTGTGTAATTGCAGGCTGCTTCTAGAGCTATTGTGGGAGATGTATTTTAGATGAGGAGGGGCAAAAACCGTCCATTACTGCAGCATCAGAAAGAGGTGTGTGTGTGTGTGTGTGTGTGTGTGTGAATGGGACATTTTTAGAGTTTTCTACCGTTTATCAGAATGAAATAGTTATAAAAAGATGTAAAGTCTCTATTTATTATTGATTGTATGCCAGGCCCAGCTCTTTTGCTCCAGTTCTCTCTCTGTATAGCGGATGACTCCGGTCTGGGATATTTGGTTCACTCATGCTGGGATTTCTGGATGATTTATTTAGGATGTGTGCTGAGGTCCTCTCTGTCTCACCAGACATCCTTTAGCTGGTTAAATAACACCCTTTGTCCTTCTCTCACCGCTCTTCTCCACTCCAGCATTGTTCTCTCTCGCCATAGCGTTCCTTTTAAACGATAAGAGAATAGCAGAATAAAACTGGACAGCTGAGTTCAGCACAAACGATATTGCCGGGGTCATGTTGGCCTGTCTCGCACCTCACTCCGCAGTCCCCTTTAGCTCATTCTTTTACCTTTAATTTTTCTATTTTCCCAGAATTCTGGTTGAGGCCGCTCCATATTGGACAATACTTCCCATTTTTCTATACCTGTAACGTATATGCAACATTAAAAATACGGGAATCTTCACCAGATGCCTCTAATAGCACTGGAAGTGAAGCTGCACTCCTGCCATCTTGTTTAGAATGAACCTGTTGGTCTCCCAGGTCATCACTGTAGCTATAATATAAAACAAACCACTCAGAAATGCTAAATGTGTCCGACTCATCGTTCCAAGCCTCATTTCATTGACCGAACCAATCTCAAACAAAAATAGACTTCATACACACACAAGGGCACAGTTAAATGTCCTTCAATATAACTAATAGTCCACATTGAGTCTTGCATCCACAATCTGACGTAATATACCGCTGAAAACCTTCAGAATTTCCTTCAGATGCATCTCTTTCTTTAGCGTGCTCACAGAAGCTTCAGCACCACCCTTGATGTGGAGGGTTTTGATCAAGATCTTACCACGTAGGTGAAGGGTTACCGCCCCTGCTGAGGCAAATTCCTCAGCTTTTGGCCAGTCGGTCAAAAGACCATTTCACACGGCCTTAACCGATTTTAGTGCAGTACATTGACAATTGATGCATAAAGTAGCCAATGAAATTCAGAAAATAAGGATATCTCTTGTGCCGACCTCTCATGGTCTGCGTCCCCAAACTTTAATAACAACAGTTGTGATTGGTGGATCGCTGTGCGTCTGCTGCTCTTCACATCAGAATCAGAATCAGAATCAGAATAGGTTTATTGCCATTGTCAGTGAACAAACAATTCACAAACTAGGAACTTGCTTTGGTACTAATGTGCTACATATAACATGAATAATAATAAGATTAAAAATAGAATAAAATAGAATAAAACTAGAATAAAACGTTCAGCTATAAAAAATGGCAGGTAATGGTAACATGGCCGATAACTTGATGTTGTGTTGAGTACAGAAGATCAGCATGGTTTTGTGTTTATAAGCTATTCACAAGTCTAACGGCAGATGGAAAGAAGCTGTTCTTATGGCGGGAGGTTCTGGTCCTGATGGACCGTAACCTCCTGCCTGAGGGAAGAGGCTCAAAAAGTCTGTGACCCGGGTGAGAAGGGTCAGCTGCTATCCGACCTGCACGCCCCCGAGTTCTGGAGATGTACAGGTCCTGGAGAGATGGCAGGCTGTAGCCAATCACCTTCTCAGCAGAGCGCACAATGCGCTGCAGTCTATGTTTGTCCCTTACTGTGGCTCCGGCGTACCACACAGCGATGGAGGAGGTGAGGATGGACTCATTGATGGCCGTGTAAAACTGCACCATCATCTGGGCCGGCAGCTTGGCCTTTTTCAACTGACGCAGAAAGTACATCCTCTGCTGGGCCTTTTTGAGCAGGGAGCTGATGGATATAAATAAAGCTTTGATTGATTGATTGATTGATTGATTGATTGGATGGCTCCCACCTAAGGTCATGTGTGATGGTGGTTCCGAGGAAGCGGAAGGAGTCCACAGTGGTGACAGGGGTGTCCGTCAGGACGAGGGGGAGAGATGGGGCTGTGACTTTCCTGAAGTCCACAATCACACATCTGATGAGAATACGTGAAGTTTAGTTTCCTCTGTGATGTGCTTGCTGTGCACATGAACACTGCGGTGACGATCCATCCTGCAGCTCTAATTCGCTTCTCCTGCGGAACCTGACCCAGCTCATCTGGCCTTTTCTGATACCGCCACTTCTATACTGAATTTTGAGATTTATATGAATGTATGACCTCACCTATATGCAGGTGGAGCTGGGTGGTGATATCATCTACCTGAGTGAAACCAAGGCCTTGAGATTGCAATCAGATCAGGAGCAGTCACACCTAACCTAAGAAGCCTAACAATCTTGTTTGTCCCTGACAGCATCTGGAGAGGACCGAATGTGAACTGTGTGGACAACTCTGGATACACCCCTCTGCACCACGCCGCTCTTAATGGACACAGGTACTTGAGCAATCAATGACTACGTTTACATGCAGCCAATATCCGGGTTATGATCGGGTTAAGGTCGGTATTCGGGTTTCTGAGTTGATCAGAATAACCCGTTTGCAAGCATAAATAGAAAGAGTTACCACTAACTTGCATAACCCGATTTAAATGCGGACGTTGGGGAAGCGTCAGGACGTATGGACTACGTCCAGATGCAATATGCGTCATATTTCGCTGTCTCTGTACTTTCGGCCGTCAACAAAAGACATAATGTTGATACTTTTCACCAGACCGATGAAGACAGAGGTAGGGATGGGTACCGAATTCGGTACTTTTTCAGGTACCGACCGAATTCCACAGTACCGACCGAGCACCGATTCACTTCATATGAAACGGTGCCTCGTTTCGGTACCCGTCCTTCACAACGAGAACTTGCCTAGACAGCTGCGCATGCGCAAGAGCGTTATGTCGTCGGTCGCTGCGAGCCAGTTGTAAACAGAGCAGCATGGTAGAAAGAACGCACGCTAAAGCTTGGGTCCACTTCACTAAATGTGATGCGTAACTGGGTGATGATGAAACCAGCGACAACGATATAAGTGAGACATCCTCGTCTTAATCTGCTCCGGTAGGTAAATAAAATGTTTAAGATAACGTTAGCTTGATATGTTAGCTTCCGTTCCGCTAATGGTGCGTTTGCTTTCTCCTCGGAACTCCGAAATTCTGACTAGAAGAACATGAACGCGCTCTAAAGTTTGGCTTCACTTTACTAAATGCGACGGGTGATTGGGTGAAGATGAAACCAGTGACAACGATCTAAGTGTGAGGCATCATCGTTTTAATCTGCTCCAGCAGCTAAATAAACTGTTTAAGATAACGTTAGTTTGATATGTTAGCTTCCATTGTCACCATTGTTATCATCTAATGGTGTGTTCGCTTTCTCCTCGGAAATTCTAGCTTCCCAGTAGGAAAAATCAAATGAAAAAGGACAGCAAAAGGAATGAAGATACAAAATAAATTTAGTTCACAGTAAAGATGTTTGCTTCAGTTTAATTATCAGCTTATAAAACTACAAGGACGATGTTAAAATACAAACAGTTGTATGTTATTTATCGTGATATTTATCAAATATGGTTATAAATTGAGAAAAAAATATATTTAATTATAAAAGAGAATTAAAATAATAAACACTCAAAAGCATCGAAAATTGGTACCGTTAAGTACCGGTATCGATTCGTAGGTACCGGGAATTAGTACCGGATCGATTCAAATGTCAAAGGTACCCATCCCTAGACAGAGGTTTCCTCGTCACTCCAAAAGTGTGGTGCTGTGCCGCGACTCGCCATGTTGCTCCCAACTTGTTGTTTACTTCCGGTGTTCTGGCGCATACAAGACGTCTCGCTACTCAAAAGACCAAGATTCCTTGCGAACAGAGCATGCGCAGAACACACTTTGATGGGGATATCCCGATATGCGTTTAAACGACCAAACATTCGGGTTGGAAAAGGGTTTCCCCAGGTGTAGTAACCGGGTTTTAAAAAACCCGGTTATGAGCATATCCGGGTTTTTGGCGGTGTTTACATGGCCGTGCGGAACCGGGTTATTGTGAATATTCGGGTTTTAAAAGGGTTACTGGCTGCATGTAAACACGCTGAATATGACTCTTCTCACCAAGTCTGGTCTTTTTTCCTTTTATTCGTTATCGGTCTTCCAAGCATGCTTTGAACAAAGTAGGCCAATGCATTTTCTCACTTTATCCACGTTGATAGTGTGCACATCGAGGCAAATGAAGCTGCTGAGCAGTTGCACTGACTAAGCAGTTCTTCCATCTTTGCAGGTTAGACAACTTTGTTTTATGCTACTCTATGGTTCTAATGCTAAGAGAAATCAGAGCTTGCTAGAAGCAAATCACTGCTGTTAAAACTCAGTGTGTCATTATTCTTAAAGTCTACTTTCCTTTCCAAGCTTTCTACAAAAATGTGCCGTAATCTGTCCTGAAATTCAACATTTTGTTTCAACTTTTGTTAAAATGCTATTTTAAAAACGATGGTTTGCATATGCAGTGGAAAGGCCAACCAGCTAAAAAAATCATTTAAAGAAATTAAATTAAAGACAGCGCATACCTTGAAGGGATTTTTATCTCTCTTTACTGCTAAAAACCAGCGTTTTAAACTGAATTTATCAGATGTGGCGAAACTATGGAGTTCTCTTCTTCACACCCAGACAGTGTGTGTGAGTACTCTGGTGTTGCCCCCTCCTCTCCAGAGTTTCTCCTTCTTCTGTGTGTTTAATGAGGTCTACGCTTGCACACAGTCGTCTATTGATTGGCCGTGTTTATTCGCTAGTGTGTTTCTTAGGGATGCTCCGATCCAATCACGTGATCGGAAATCGGGCCCGATCACATGACTTTTAAAAGATCGGAATCGGGTGTTAAAGATCGGATTTAACCTTATAAAACAACAAGCATGACATTTTTAATCAATTTTGAGTTTCAAATTGAATAACAATGGCTTAATTTTGTACCAAGTTTCACTTCCTCAATAACGACATGACAACACCGTACGGCAGCCGTAACGTCACACGTTTTAAAGTGGACCGTGGAATTCAGGTAGCAGTTAGCTAGCAGGTTAATGCTCGTCTCGCTCCAGGAGAGCAAAAAATGTCAGCGGTTTGGAATCATTTTAAACTGCACTTTATTTGGGAGCCTTAGAGTAAAAGTTGAGCTCCATGTAGAGCACATGGAAGAGGTGATTTACCAGTTCTTTGCAATTTGATGTTGATGTTTTATACTTGAATGGTGAAGTTCGTACACCACTTTGATTAGGCATATCTTTTGTTCGTTTTAATAAACTAGTCAGTCAAAGGCCTAAGATGTATTTTATTTTGTTACCTGACTGAATTATGCAAATACCTCTTAGAGGTGGAGGTAAGCACTTTAATTTAACTTCTATTATTGTGTTGAGTTATTTTACAAACCTTTTCTACTTTTCTATAAAAACAAATTTGTTTACATATTGTTGCACCACTGATAAGCTACAAAGATATAATGTTGTTTACTTGGTTTGAAGTGCTGCTGCACTAACAAAATGTTTCTACTTTCTTATGGTATCATGTTGGATGCAGTCATATAAATAATAATAATAATAATAATAATAATAATAATAATAATAATAATAATAATAATAATAATAATAATAAACCTAACAGGTCAATTTGGGTGCAGTCTCCCTTTATTCTTGCTATTTTATTGTATTGCTGAAGTATCGGATCGGGACTCGGTATCGGCAGATACTCAAAATCAAATGACTCAGAATCGGATCGGGAGCAAAAAATGTGATCGGAACATCCCTAGTGTTTCTTAATGATCTTGACTCGTGCCATCTCTTCGTGTGTCCTCAGCGACGTGGTGGAGGCGCTGCTACGGAACGAGGCCTTGACCAACATTGCAGACAACAAGGGCTGCTACCCTCTGCACCTGGCTGCGTGGAAGGGAGACGAGCAGATCGTGAAACTCCTCGTTCACCAAGGACCTTCTCACCCCAAACTCAACGAGCAGGTCTGCCTCCGCCTTCGCCCCTCGACTCTCGTGTCACAAACGGGTCACTTACAGTTCCGGGTTTAGTTTTTCAGAGAAGTTTAACACGTAGTTCCGGATTTTTGTAAGAAGATACCTGGGCCAGGAAGTCGGCGCTAAACTCACGCTTTACTTTTACTTTAAAGTCTTCAGAGGACGATGCAAAGGCAGCTCTGGGAGTGTCACAGTCACAGGTTTCAGCCTCCCATGACTTCCACATGGAGATCCTGTTATTCCAAGTCTTTATTTGAGCATGGCATGATCGGTATTCCAACCGGATGTATGTGGAGAAGAATTGCCGACTTCTCCCTTTTAATAACGCGACAGTGCTTTGATGCTGTGCTAGTCTCGCTTCCTCTAACAAATTTAACAGTTTAAACTTTCATCTTTGATGTTGGTGTTTGGTTGCCTGATGCACAGATGGCCTCCAGACTAAAAGCACCTCTGCTCTGTCCTTTTTTAATAGAGAAATGACACATTCTGAGCTGTTTTTAACCTTTTATTGAACAAGCACATTCTGGTTAGCTTCAGCTGCAGCTCGATGAGATCTGAACTCATTTTGTGCCATTTCTCCCTGCCTGTTCATTACAATTGTTTGTTCATTAACTCAGTATTTTCTCCATTTTTCTTTTAGCTCGACTCATTTATGATCATCACTTATTTGTTCATTGCTTGTCTGAACCCAAACCATCGACTTACCTTCTCTTCCTCCCTTGCAGAGCTCTGTAGACCATAAAGAGTTCAAACGCTGTGGGCCCTTTGACCCCTATATTAATGCCAAGGTGTGTACACAGTGCTGCTGAAAGCATTTCCTTTTGAAGTGTCTCTGCTTTAATGCTGTGTGGATCTGGCTGTGCATACTGCTGCTGCTGCTCGGGGGGGGGGGGGGGGGGGGGGGGGGGGGCTGCTGCATCGCTGCAGAGAGACGAGATCAGTCGATCTCTGCTCCAGCTTTCTGTCCATGTTTGAGTGTGAGCTTCTGTGGTGCCTAGTGGGTGTCACAGCTTTACAGAAAATTGAAGCTGCTTAGGTCAGTGGTGTGAATTTGTCAGGCTGTGTAAAGAAACTGGTCCTGAGTCAGCTGGTCCAGCAGTAAATACCTGTGGCTCACTTATCAGAATGACTCAGCTGCTTGACCAGTCTGAGCTTGAGTCAGTGTTGTTCTGTGCTCTAAACAGACATCTGTTTGGTAGTTGTTTGTCTTTTACTGGTCTGTTTTACTTTATATGAGAACACGTGATGTCTTGTGATCCTTCTCCCCAGTCTGGCTTTTAAATCCCCCAAAACCAGCAGCTATTGACAGTAAACGGGCTTTGAGAAAAGCTGGAACTATACTGGCGGCATGACTCTGTTTAAAAGTCAGAGTAGTCTACAGGGAAACTTTGTTTAGTTCAGTATTTTAAAGTCATACTTTTTGGACCGGCGATGGAGAGCTGATGCTCATATTAGTGAGTTTTAATTCACTTTGGTTTAAAGGGAAACTAGGCACTTTTGCTTGCTTTTAGCATCTCCTAGTGTCCGTCCTTAATTCGCTGTGCTAAATCTAAAATTATCACATCTTTTTAACACCTTAATCTAACTGCTATATGCTTTAATTCGGCTTTAATTAGTGTCTACAGGAGCGATTCATCACTAAATCAAACAGATCAGCTGTGTTCAGGATCTAAAACCTGCAGGAGTTGTGCTGGAAGCAGACTCCAGCTCCACCGTGTCAGCTCCCCCCCACCAGCAGGGACCGGACCGACAACTCGGACGTTGAAAGTCTGGTATTCTGGCCGCAGGGAGCAGTGGGGTCTGAGTGATGGTTCATTAATGTCGTAAAGAGTAATGTTACCACATACTGGCTCAAGAAAATGAAATGAAAAGGTGCCTTTTAGTCTTGGAAAACCAACATATAATGTTGGGCCGACACAGAATAGAATAGAATAGAATAGACTTTATTGCTATTGCTCATGGCAATTAATTTACAGATGGCCTGCCATCAACAGTGCTAAAGACAATAAATAACAATAAATATCAAAAACCTAGAGGACTAAAAACATTTTAGCAGAACACCGAGAAAGTGCAGCGCAAACCAATGATTCAGATCTGCTCAAACAACAATTTAAAAGGATTTAAAACAGATGAGTCCACATTACTGACGGGGATGTGGGGGTTGAATGGTGCTGTTGTGTTGAATGTTCTGATGGCCCAAGGGAAGAAGCTGTTGGAAAGTCTGGTGGTATGTGACTGAACTGACCTGTGGCGGCGCCCTGAGGGCAACAGGTCAAACAGGCAGTGGGCGGGGTGGGTGGGGCCACAGAGGAATGCAGCGGGTTCAGGAGATGGCCTCAAGGGATGGCAGGGTGTAGCCAATAATCCTCTGGGCGGTGATTATTGTCCTCTGAACGGCCTTCCTGTCCTCAGCTGTGGAGCCTGGACGCCACACACTCAGAGAGTAGGTGAAGGCGCTCTCCACGGAGCAGAGGTAGGAAGCCAGCAGCTGTTTCTGATCCGGGCCACACCTTCTCAAGACCCGGAGAGAGTGCAGCTGCTGCTGAGCCTTTTTAACCAGAGTTCTGGTGTTGGCAGACCAGGACAGGTCAGCAGAGATGGTGTTGCCAAGGAACCTGATGGAGGGGGTACAGTCCACGCGCTCTCCATTTATGAGGGGCGTGTGTGTGACTGTGCTTCCTGAAATCCAGGGTGAGCTCTTTTGCTTGTCGTGCATTCAGAGTGAGGTCGTTATCCGAGCACCACCTTGACAGATCACTGACCTCTGCCCGGTATGCTGCCTCATCTCTGTCACAACTTGGTGAGGATACCTGCCAGCTCACTGGCACACTCCCTGACCACGATCCCCGGTATACCGTCTGGAACTACCCAATCATGCTGGTGCTGTCAGTATCATTCAGCTCCTATTCATTAGCTACAACAGCGAAATAGATTTACCTGATGATGTTTAGAAAACATTTCCAACTTGGCATGGGCAGATTCCTTAGACCAGTGGTCCTCTAACCGGTGAGTTAAAACAGAGAAAACTCTAAAAGATGCAGGATGGTGACCCTCGAGGGCTAGGATTGGACACCATTTCCTTAGAATATTTAGACTGTGACTGTGTCCAAATTCAGGGGTAGCATCATTGTAAGGACCCGGTTAATAGGATGGGTATTAAAAAGGACCGATAAGCATGTGAAAAAGCCTAAGAACGCAACCGATTTAAACATTTGATTTTTGTACCACCAAATATTAAAGGGACTTTACGGAGTTTAGAATTTTCATGCTCGCGATTGCCCCCTCAGGCCAAAAGCGTAACGGCAGCTTCAATAGTAGGTTCGTGCACGAGGCGCGCATGCTGTACGTGCACACTCCTTAACGAAAATAACAGCTGAGACAGTCGTGTGTGTGTGTGTGTGTGGGGGGGGGGGGGGGGGGGAGGACAGGAGAACGCGCAGCTAATTAATTAAATAATTTGGTTCTGTACCTTTCTCTTCAGCACAGCCGACAAAGGTTTAAGATGGGTCAGTCCTCCTGCATGCTCAGATCATGCCCTTCCCTTGCTTGAAAAATTGTTCCAAAATGAAAGTTGAACCCACATCTTTTTTATCTGTGCCGTTCCGCGAGTCTCAAATAAAAATTTGGGCATCTTACTTTAAAAAAATATACCATTAATGTAAAAAAGAAACTCTAAATAAACTATGTTCACATCCAGAATCGAACCCGGGTCTCCTGCACAAGAGTGCGACGTCTAAGTGAGCTAAATCACCAGTGACATCTTTGGTATCTGTAACTTTTATATCCTTGATGACAGCTGAAACAATGTTCAAAGAACGGTTCGGAGCGACAATGGCTATTTTGTTGCTAATTTGCAGGAAATATCTAGAAGAAAGTAGCTAAGCGTCCTCAGAAATGTAGCTAGGTTCATCACTAGGCGTTAGGAACAGCGACAAAGTTGCTGAGTTGGCACTACCTCACTCTCTGCTACTAAAGCTACTGATAGCAAATGCTACGGGCTATGCCCGAGCGTGAACGCGCATGAAGCAGCCTGCTCGACCCGAGCATCTCTCTTTTTCTGTGATTTTACAGAAAAACAGGCAATCACAGTAAAAATTCCAGGGCTCATTCTACAGGACCAGGGCATTGCAGGAGAATGTATGAAGAAGGCATTTATTATTTCTATACATGTTTTGGCTGTCAAACTTCCATAATGCCCCTTTAATATACTTGCATTTAAAACAAGCTTGGGCAGCCTTTTTGCTTTGCTGTGGTATCATCAGCCTTGAAATACAGGCTAGGAGGGGATGCATCCACTGAATTTGGGCACAGCCCTTTTGCAGGCTGGACGGGTATACTTGCATGTGAATGCTAAATAATTACCGTTAATGTAAATGTTTAGGAGCTTGTGGCGATGCCATTGTTGGGGTTTTGTGATGATTGTGGTCAGTTTGAAGAAGCAGGAAAATAACCACAAACACAGCTAACTAGTTAGTAACTGGCAGGCTCAACTCTACCTTGCTTGAGCTGTCATTACATTTGATTTTGATTTTTTGTAGGATTTGACTTAATATTCAAATGTTTTTATTATAATTGATTCTATTATTTAGCTGTTGGAGACTGAGTTGCTGCTGAATGACGCAGATCTTCCCAGGAGTTGTAGAGATATGAGATCCCTGCAGTGTGATTGGTTGGTGGTCCAGGACTGTGTAAATTGCATATTATGCTTGTTCCCCGGTCCCCAAATGCCCTTGGGCAAGGCACTGATATTATAGTAGCTAATTAAACTTGCCACTATTCTCTAATCTGAACAGTGTTGGTATTGCTCCTCCTACCGCTGATCTTCTCCAGGACTTGTTTCATCTTCAACCAACAGTTCTTTCTCTGTTTAATCTGGCTGATCTCCTCTTATCGTCCCTTATGGAAAACAAAGATTGCTCTCTGTTTTGTAATCACTCAGTTTTACTGTCTGCGGTTGTTTTGGGATTAAATCTGTCGGGCTGAGAGATTTAGTTGATCAGTGGACACGTTTTTGCTCGAGAACGTGCAAACAATGTAAACAACTAAATAGCACATAAATAGGCAACAGTTGCATCAAGCCTGTTGTTTGGATTTTCTTTTTAATTGTTTCTTTAGATTCTGTTGCAGTTTCTGGCCTGAGAAAGCAGTAACTTCATGCGACTGATCTTCCCAGAGACGGGAGTAATTCCCTGGGAAAGCCTCTCTGATATATGAAGAGGATCTGATTTGCATTTCTCTGCTGTGGCTTTTCAAGCTGATTAGTTTTGCTAAAGGATGCAAACTCGACTAGTGGTGAGTGTGTTGCATACGTTTACATGCAGCCAGTAACCCTTTTAAAATCCGAATATTCACAATAACCCGGTTCCGCAGGTCCATGTAAACAGTGGCGTGTCCAGATCTTTTAAAATGGGGTGGCCCAGGTGAGGCACAACTTTGTGCATGGGTGGCACCACTGATTATGCTTTTTTTTGTTTTACCCCCAAGCCTTTAGTGGACTATGAAAAGCCTATTTAAAGGTAAATTAGTGTGGTGGCACCTGGGGTGGCCAATCATATTCCAAGGGTGGCATGTGCTACCCCAGGCCACTCCCTGGACACGCCCCTGCATGTAAACACCGCCAAAAACCCAGATATGCTCATAACCGGGTTTTTAAAAACCCGGTTACTACACCTAGGGTAACCCTTTTCTAACCCGAATGTTTGGTCGTGTAAACACATATCGGGATATCCCCATCAAAGCGTGTGTTCTGCGCATGCTCTGTTCGCAAGGAATCTTGGTCTTTTGAGTAGCGAGACGTCTCGTATGCGCCAGAACACCGGAAGTAAACAACAAGTTGGGAGCAACATGGCGAGTCGCGGCACAGCACCACACTTTTGGAGTGACGAGGAAACTAAAGCGCAAACAAACGCGGTCGCTATCTCTTCCGAACTGGGAAACATGTTGTTGTTTTCACGGATACCGGAACAAGAAGAACCGGAAATGACGCATATTGCGTCTGGACGTAGTCCATACGTCCTGACGCTACCCCAACGTCCGCATTTAAATCGGGTTATGCAAGTTAGAGGTAACTCTTTCTATTTATGCTTGTAAACGGGTTATTCTGATCAACTCAGAAACCCGAATACCGACCTTAACCCGATCATTACCCGGATATTGGCTGCATGTAAACGTAGTGGAGGATCTGCTCAACGCTTTGTGTTCTGCTCAGTTATGTTTAGTACTTCCAGCCAAAAGGTGTGAGTTAAAAATGTCAATTATAGATCATTTGGTCCCCACTCAGATGTGAGTCCACTAGTTTAAAGCATAACGAGTCCACGTGGTTTAATCCAGTTTCACTAACAGGATCAAACATTTAAATTTCAAGAGTTTGTGGCTAATGCTGCCCTTTGGTCTAGATGCTGTGGTTACAGGCGTGTCATTGTTGATATTCCAGTAGAGCTAGTCCAGGAGGGGGGGATCCTGGTCCTCGAGGGCTGCTATTCAGCAGGGTTTTAGTTGTTAACCTGCTCCAACACATCTACCTGTTCAGCAGCTCACCAGGCCCTGCAGCAGCCTGTTAATCATCAGCAGATTCAAACCAGGTGTGCTTAAGCAGAGAAACATGTTGGATGGTGGCCCTCGAGGACCAGGATAACCCACCCCTGAGCTAGTCAGTCAGCACAAATGATAGGAATGTGTCTCCATGATGTCCTTTAAAGAACGAGGATGATAAATGTGAAAATTTTCGCTGCGCTTTGACTGTCTGAAAGTTTTTTAAGATGGTAACTAGCTGAGAGCAGCGCAGTCCTGAACCTGAGCATTGCTGCTGCTGTAATCCGCACCCAGGGAGGTCCCAGTCACTCCTGTCTGCGGGAGGACGACAGCAGAGGCAGCGGTGTTCCTGACAGTTAGCGTGATGAACAGCATGTGAGCGTGCTGTTTGTTCCACTGTCCCGCGTTTCTGCAGATGGAGCTGGAAGCCTCTCAGGCCTACAGAGAAAGCTATTTTTGCACACTGTCACATTTCCCCTCCACTAATCTTCTTAGCGTTTGGATGCTAAGGCTGGTCATCTTTAATGCCGCAGCAGCGAGTGCACTAGTGAGTTAGGAATAAAATGATGCTACAGTGTGGCGTGTTTACTCTGGGTGGTTTAGCTGGTGGCATCAGGGGATGGAGAGGGCGGGGACGGATTCCTCCTTCTCTCGCATCACACTCCAACACCAGAGCGACGGAAAGGGGAGGTTTCTCGTGTACCATCGCTTCGCATCAGCTTCAAAAAGATTGCCTTGCTGCACGTGTGTGTGTGTGTGTGTGTGTGTGTGTGTGTGCGTGCGTGCGTGCGTGCGTGCGTGCGTGTGTGTAAAAAGGGATGTGTAGATGCATGCCCCTCTCCTCCTCCCTGCTCAGTCTGCTGAGGAGGCTGAGCGATGGGCTGTTGTCATGGTAACAGTGTCACAGTGTTTTGGTCCTGTAGTGGCCTGGTAGATTGATGGTGTGTCTGTGTCTGTTAGTCCTGCTGGGACGTGTGAGAAGTCCGTCCAAACGGGGTCTAGTTCTCTGTAATCCTGGTTCAGGAAGCAGGTTTTTCTCACAGCTCCGCTCAATCCATTAGTGCTGTTGTAGGAACGTTGTTAGAAAGACGAATGTTAAAGTTTAGATTATTTGACAGTAACCGTTTTGAGACGTCAGTTTCATCCTGAGCCTGGTTCTGAAGTTTCTGCTGCCCGGTGCTTGTAGTTAAATGTTTCGTTTTTGTTTGGGTTTGCTGTACAGAACGGTCTCACGTCCTGTTAACTCTTGTGATCTTCATCAGTCTCAAGTCTAATACAGAATAAGGTCATTTCCAGACCTGCTGGTGAAGACAAAGATAACATATCTGTACTTGTAGCAGATCAGGCGAGGTCAGAAGTGCTCTTTTAGGATTTTTCTCAAAGGGCCAACTGGGCCTGCACACTGATGGGAGCAGCAGGAGCAGTTGCCCACATGATCACCTCGTTATCAACTAGACCAGTGTTCCAGGTTGTTCTCTCGGCTACGATGTTAGCCAGCTGACATCCCATCCGTGGATGTATCTCCCGAGTCCAGCTCTGCCTCCTGCTGCTGACCTGATCTGATCTCTGTGTGGAGTGCTTGTTTGGAGCATGCTCTGAGAGTCCTTCAGGAAACATATTTATTAAAAAGACGTTCTGCGTTTTCCATGTTGGTAAGTTTTAAGACTCCACATGCAGACAGCATCAGCTGTAATTCATGAAAGCTTTTAATAATGCAGTTTGGAAGTGTCCCTTTTAAAGAAATGAACAAATGGTGTAGAAGGGAGTGAAAACACAGCTCAGGGACTCACGATCCTGGGCAGGAAGCCAGTTAAACATATATCTTATAACCTAACTGCTAGGCCTGTTCACTCTGGAATGCGTGACTTTGTTCAAATAAAGGTCCTTTTACAGGAGTCCAAAGTTCCCAATGCAGTTAGAGGCGGAGGTGAAGTGACGACACTTATTTTGGTCCAGGAAACGGCCCATAATATGCATAAAATTCCAGATATTGTAAAAACGTCTATTTGTTGAACTTTTCTTCTGAAATCAATTATTTATAAGTGCACAGAAACACTCAAGATCTCAGATGGACGCTTTGGTGTACAAGCTGTAGCAGCTGCTCACCACGCCTCACCCCTCCCATCACCATGACTACTACTACCACCACCAGGGGCCAGACTGATGTAACCTCTCTCTGCTGCCAGCCAGCGAGTCACGTCACCAGGGTCGCCAGTCGATTCCTGATATCATCTCCCAGCCTGAGTGTGTGTGCAACATCCTCCTCCCCCTCCCTCAGAATACCCTACAGCGTTATAACGCGCTGATGTTTAATCTCCAGATGCTCTAGGTGAGGTTTATCAGTCAGCGTCACCAGAGATGTTAATCTCAGTTTGGGTGAGGTCAGATTGTCTGCCTTCTGCTTTACTACAGTAAGCACACATCACTCACAAAGGTCTCGTACTGTCCAGGAAGTCCCAGCGCTGCCGTCTCTAATGGGCCATTCCCATCTGTACCGGGTCGGCCCGGGCCGGGTAGCCCTAGTCGGCCCCAGCCTGGCCCGGTTGATTCCACACATCCTTGCCTTAAGCCCATGTGGGCTGATTCTACCCACCAATCAGAGGCTTGCTCTAATGGAAGGTGTGAATTTGCTGTCAGCAGTGGGTGTGTTGGCCCTGGTCGGCCTGAAGCAGACCCCCTCGAGAAGAGGGCTGAGAATGAGCCTTGGTTGGCCCGGAAAAATACCAGGCCACCCAGATATGTAAACAACCTACACTACCCAGCCCGAGCCGACCCGGTACAGATGGGAATGGCCCATAAGCTCTGTCTTCTAACTGCACCAGTACTGCTCACGTGTACTATGCTAGTGAAGGTGAGGCTGATCATAGATTTTTACCTGCTCCTAATGTACTCTCAAGTTTTTTTAAGCCTATAAATCCCCTCATACGTGATGAAGGGATACTAGGCAGTTCTGCTTGCTTTTAGCGCCCCCTAATGTCCGTTATTCACTGTGATCAAACCAAACATGAAGCTGGGGCTGGGCGATATGGCCTAAAATCAATATCACGATATATTGAGGATTTCACCTCGATAACGATAGGTGGACGATAACTACGGGTATGTGCATGAAGGTTGTCCACTAGATGGGGCTGTCGCATGGATCACATTGAGTCACATTTTTACGTGGCTCAAGGTGGTACAGCTTCTTAAAGGGACATGAACGTTGCTAACCTACACACATCTTTTAATTTTTTTTGTTATCAAATTTATTGACATGGGAAAAATTATCTTGATAAGAGTCAGAAATTTCGATAACGATAAATTTTCGGTTTATTGCCCAGTCCTGCATAAAGCTTATCTCCTGGCTGTGAGTTTGTCTTTTTAACACCTTTATCTAACCGCTGAAGTGTCCCCTCAGCTTTCATTAGTTTCTACAGGAGCAATCCATCTCCAAATCTAACAAATCAGCTGTGTTCACGATCTAGAAAAGAAAGAAAATGGTCTTTTATATAGCGCCTCTCAAGATAAAAGTCATGAGGCGTTTCACGAGAACAAAAAAATGTAAAATATAAAAAAAATATGATTTTACATGATTTGCAGAGATGGTTAGAATGATAAAAAAATTGTGATTTAAAAATGTAAGGAAAGGGAAAGAGAAAATGAATAGGAAAGAGGGAAATAAGTGGAGTTGGTAGAAAGAGGAGGATAAGGAGATGGTGGTGATGAAGGTCACACCAAAGCCATCTTGAACAGGTGAATCTTCAGCTGCTTTTTAACCCTCACACTGTCGTTATGTGTGACCCTGCGAGGAGAGTTGACCATTGAGCAGGATTGATGGTTTATCCCTTGAGGTCCATGTGGCAGGGGTGAGGTGGTGCTCACTCATCACAGTGGGAGAGTTATAGGAGACCACTGAGTCCACTGATCTCAGGCTCGGTGGGGAGAGAGTTCCAGAGTCTGGGGGCCACAGCAGCAAATGATCTGTCACCTTTGGTCTTTAGTCTGGTGCTGCACAATCAGTAGGCTTTGATCACTGTACCTCAGGGACCTGCTGGGGGTGTTGAGTCTAAGAAGATCACCAGTGTAAGATGGTGCTTGTCCATGTAAGGCCCTATAGACCAGAACCAGGATCTTGAAATGAACCCTGAAGTTGACTGACAGCCAGTGAAGCTGGAGGAGACGCGGGGTGATGTGGGTGTGTTTGGAGGACTTGGTCACAAGCCGAGCACAGGCGTTCTGAACCACCTGTAGACGGTTCAGGGAGGTTCTGCTCAGACACGTGAAAAGAGAGTTATAGTAGTCTAAGCGTGAGGAGATGAAGGTGTGGAGAACTGTCTCAAGTTCAGAGCGGGACAGAATGGGACTCAGCTTAGCAATGTTCCTGAGATGGAAGATGGAAGAGCGAACAAGAGAACTGACATGAGAATCCAGGGTGAGAGCTGGGTCAAAGGTCACACCAAGATTCCTGACAGAAGGTTTGGTGTGAGAAGCAAGCTGACCAAGAGAGTTTCTGACTTTGGGAACCAGCTTGTCTGGGGCACAGATGAGGATCTCAGTCTTATCTTCATTCAGCTGAAGAAAGCTCCCACCATCCAGGTTTTGATAGTCTAAGCAGGTGTTTAACAGCTGCAGCTTAGATGTCTCATGGGGCTTAAAGGAGATGTACAGTTGGATGTCATCTGCATAAAGATGTCTGCATAAAGATGGTAGGAGATTCATTTAAAGCCCAGAATGTGCTGAAGAGGAAGCAGATAGAGGAGGAAGAGCAGAGGCCCCAGCACAGAACCTTGTGGGACACCATGGGTAAGGGAGGTGGTGGAGGACCTAAACTTGGAGACGGCCACAGAAAAGGAACGCTCAGACAGATAAGAGGAAAACCACTCCAGAGCAGTTCTGATAGGCCTACCCTGTCTCTCAGCCTCTCCAGTAGCAGGTGATGGTTGACAGGCTGCAGATTTAAAAATATGAAAGTTGCGTAGTATCCCTTAAAAAATCTGATTATTTACATAAAGCTGTATTTTAAACCACGGTCTTCCTTCAAGGACCTAGAAGAACTCTTTAAAGAAGAACGGTTTAAAAATGTTTTAAAAGGAGACGTGTGACGCGTCATAAAGCGGTACCTGCGCAACTATTAAAACCACTAACAGGGTGAAAAATATCTAAATATCGTCGGCACAGACGGGCTACAACGCTGGATAAATTTTATACACATAGTTTTATTAATCATCTTCTGTTGAAAGATAACTTTGACGTACATGAGCGACCGGTTTTGGCTGCTGTCAGCTGTTGTGATCGGTTAAAGCAGCTCTCGGCTGTCTTAGGGTGGGGTGGGTCCAAGTGCAAGTGGGTGGGGGCTTCTGCTCTAGGTTATAGGTGTGCATCTCATCACTCACTTCATTATTTAAGTGTATTTCAGTTATTTGAAGAGCCCCTCCTTTTAAAAGTAGTAAATACGTACTTTCTTACTTTCGTGAACTACTTCTCTTCAGAGAAATAAACCTTTCTTCTGCCGGATTGACGAGCTAGTGGATGTAAATATAAAATATCTCCATTCTCCAACATTAAGCACCTCATAGGGATGCTCCTAGGGATGCAACGATACCACTTTTTTCCAAACCGATGCGATACCGATACTAGGATCTGAGTACTCGCCAATACCGATACTTCTACCATACAAAAAAGGCAATGATTTGGAATACAGATTTTATTTTCATCTCTGCTTTCAACAGGAAAAGACCGTGAGGTAGATAAAAAGTAAAATATATGAATGGAAATTATCACAAAACTAAAATATTAGGTGAACAGAAATGACAAGTTACAGTGAAGCCTTTTTCAAGCAACTGCATTGGTATCGGTTCCTGGTATCGGTTAACTTTTGCCGATACTGGCATTGGTATCGCTTCGGTACCGATATCAGTATCGGTATCGGTGCATCCCTAGATGCTCCTATCGGATCATGTGGTCGGAAACGAGGCCATATCATGTGATATTTAAATGTTTGGAATTGGGTGCGAAAGATTGAATTCATCCATATGAAACAAGATTTTAAATCAGTCCTCAGGTGGAGATTTTCAAATGCAACAACGATGGCTTAGCTTTCATTTTAACGAGTTCCACCTACATCGATATTCATTGTTGCACAAATGACAACACCATGATGTCACAATTAACTGTAGGCAAGGAAATTAGGCACTATAACATTGAGCTGTTAGCTTAGTCAGTATGGCTCCCCATCACTGATTTGTTTATATTACAACAGAATAGATGACATCATCCTCAGAAAAACGCTGGTTTTTTGTTAAATTATGCTGCTAATTGTCAGCCTGTGTCATAATTATCACGCTCACACACGTCACAGTCCTGCTGCATGCGTTTGGGGGGAATTCAACCCTTCAGTGGAAGGGCCTTTGTGTGAAAAACAGGCTTAACATTGCTCGCATGTAAGGAGGCAAAGCTGAGTGCTGCTCGTTTCCCATCAGTGAGTAACAGGACTGGTCAGCCATGTTTAATGTGATCAGCTGCTGGACTGGATCACACATCGCTGCTCTGCTCCGATTGTGTTGATATGGTTCAAAAACTCAGGTGGATGATATGTGTACTTTTGTGGCATTTTCTTCTTTAACAAAACATTTGAGTCCTAACGACTCGATGTTTTATTGTCTTAGTTAAAACAAATTTTTTCTTGCATTTAATTTGTATTTATTCCTATCAAATAAGTGGAAAAGGTCCAGAAAAAGGAAACTTTATATGGTAGACTTGCATTAGTACTGAGGCAGAAGAGTCGCAGGAAGTGAATCATCCTGATGTAATCCAAACATCCCAGTTCGTCTGGATGAAGCTGACTAAAAACCTCAGAGTGAATCTCTTCAGTAAGCTGTGACGAATGCTCGGCGATGTGTCACAGATAAAGGGCTGTGCTCATTTCATGTGTCCTTAAATGATTTCTGTAGATGTGTGGATGTTTTGAGCCAAAGGAGGTTCTAGTGAACCTAACTGATCCAACCACCCAGGTAGGAAAAACAAAGGTGTCCTTATGTCATCCCAAGGAAAGCATTTGTCCTTATTCCTTCGTTGGATAGGCAGCTGTTGTTGTTTATCTCTGCTTCAAGCAGATTTCTCCCATGACAACACAGCGGCGACACGCTGACTCCATCTGGTTTCAGGTCTTTGTGATATTCGCAGTGAAGGGGTTAAAGACACCTGTCTGCCTTGTAAGCTCCGCCCCCTCACCAGCCAGAGTGTAACCCATTAATGGTGGCACAGCTGGCATGCTCCAGTGGGAGTGACCCACCCTGGCATCATTCAGATCTCCCCACACCATCTGTCAGCCCTTTTGTAGGGTGTGTGTGTGTGTGTGTGTGTGTGTGTGTGTGTGTGTGTGTGTGTGTGTGTGTGTGTGTGAGAGAGAGAGAGAGAAATGAAATGTACCTTTTCCATATCCTCACACCTCTTAATTGATAGCAGTGATTGTTGTTCTCATTAGTTATTCATGTTCCCTTCCTACATGACCGGAAAAGCTTGTTCAGCTGTCCTAGTTGTCCCTGTCTGTGACCTCCTTCTGGTCATGCTTGCCCCCTCCTGGCCACTCGTGGTAGAGCTCAGCAGAAGGGTTGGATGTTCCCATCTCTAATCAGCATTGATATTTTTACTTGCACGTGGCCTGTTGGATCCAATAAGCACCACTCAGTGAGTTTATGTTCTAATTACTGCTTTTAGTTGCTGTTTTATAGGCTTGTCTGAACGCTTTGCAGATGTTGGTAAAAATGTTTAAGATGATTACAAATCTCAGGAGATTATTTAATGCTTCTGTTCAAGACAAATGATCACTATGTGGACACTGTTTACTGACTATGATAATGTGGATGAAAGACGTAGATGTATGCATATGCAGAAATGATTTGTGTCCTATTTGGCTTCTTATGCAAATCATTGGTTAATGGAACACAGCAGTTTCCTGCTCCTTTGCCCTACTGGCTGAAAGTTGAATTACAACTACCATAAACAATGCTGCCGCAGTGCTACCAATGAGCAAACACTATTATGAGCCAAGTCTTACTAAATAAGCCACTAATAAAAAAGATCCACATTGTTGGACAAACAATATTATTACTTACAAGTCCAGCAGCAACAAAGCCAGGTAATCATCAGCCTTTTTCAGCTTCTTCAAACTAGTGTAGGCCACGCCGCTGTTTACTCTGGTTTTAGCTCTTTGCTTCACCTCCAAAGACATTACTCTTACTTTTACATCCAGGCTCAGCCATGATGCCAACAGAAAGCTCTTCTTGTACTTTTTATTGATGATCATCAAAGTGAAAATAGCTAACAGCCGTAATGCAGGTATAAGGACGCGCCCTAGAACACCCACCTGCTCCACAAAACTGTTAAGTGCAGTATCTGGCCAGCAGAGGGCTGCAGAGTGGTGTCAGATTCAAATTCAATTCAAATTCAAAAATACTTTATTAATCCCAGAGGAAAATTAGAGTTTCAGTATACACAATTCTGAGATCAGACATACATAGACACATGACAAGAATTGGTGACTGTGGTCATTCGCAACCCGAGTCACGCTACCGTAATAGATCAAGAGGGTTTATATGAGGATAGAGTCAGGGGGAGGGAAAAAAGGCACTTCAGAGTAACCCTCCACAGAGAGGGTAGATTTGCTATGGAGTAGCGCTCATCACCTCCGTTTGGAGAGGGGAGGGAGGTAATGGGTTAGAGGGCACAGTGACTCCTAGATACGGTTCCACAGCCTTCACCGGTCACAGTCCCACCCAGGCTGGGATAGGGAGAAAGAGTTTCCATAGCGACGGCAGCATTCCATATTTCTTCTGAGGGGGGAGTAATCACTTCAGCCTCACAGGCTCCAAGGGTACCAGATTCAGATAAGAATTGTTTTGGGGACAGACAGAGATAATTTCCTCTCTGTCTTAGTGTTCTGTTGGTCTACAACCCCTCTAGATCCAATAATGGCGTAATTAATCTATCCCAATCCGTGCTGATCCGTCAACTCTCTCCTTGATGGAATCCACCTTCTGTGCCAGAGCCTGAATCTCAGCCAAAGTTCCAAGCTTACGACTCATCGACAATTATGAGTTTGTGCGTTCACAGCACGATGCATTCCATCCCTGAGCTCCGGGATTGAGCCAGTATTCCTCGAAAGCTTGTTCATTTTCCAGTAAGCCAGGTAACTGCTCAGGCCAAACAGCAGGAATCCCGACACCAAAACGACAAATATCCAAACATCTTCAGAATCCTCTACAGACAGTTGAGAGAGGCAGATCAGGTTCCACTGTTTCCAGGAGTCCATGATATATCCAGCTGGCTCTGTCCCAGAGGGACATCCAGGAGCTCCTTCTCCCGTTCTCATCGTTGAAGAAAATTTTGTCAATCGCATTGAGAGACCAACTGACCAGATCCATTTTTAATAATTTCCAGTTTCCAGAAAAAAATGCTGAAAGCGCCGTGCACACAAGACAGGACAAAGAGCCTTGGGAAGAGGAGGGAGACGAGAAAAAAAAGCGTCTGTACTCTCCAAGAGCCGGAAGAAGATATGAAACATAGTCAAGTTTCTAACCCAACAATCACTGAGATCAGTGTTAAAGCACTAGCTAAAGGTTTAGGAAACTATTTAGTGTTACTTTATTGTTGCAACATTTCAGTTTAGCACTACTGAGTTTCTGAGTCAGCACCACAGTTCAACCCTTGACTCAGATGTTTTCAAAGGCTTCAGATACTCGATTACTGGACTGAAGTTGCATCAACCCAAGACAAAGTCCAAGAAGTACTTTGAATTCTTTCAGAAATCCTGAACAAATATTGGTCCAGACTTCTTAAAAAAATGAAAGAAAGTGGTTTGATGGGTAGAAAATGTAAAAAATGAGGGATGTTTTAGCCTTTTTCTGTTATACTACAGTTTTGCTTTCATATCAGAATGATATTTGTCACTAGTCCCACAAGCACATCCTCCCCAGTGCAGGCTTACAGGATGTTCCTGAGGCTCCAGTGCTGAAGTGGCTCTTATTTCCACCTGTTGGTGTGTATTAGGGCCTCATCACCCTTTAGTCCCTGCAGCTCATTAGTCCATGCATGTACTGTTGTCTTCTACTTGGACCTGTCCCCTCTATCCTCTGCCAGAAATCTGCCTCTGTGTGCTTCATTGTGGTTTGTCCTTCTTTAAGTACGTTAAGGTGGTGGGTCATGTGCTGCTACTGGTGTGCAGTGTCATCGACTTTGCTCAGTCACAAAAGTCCTCCTTCTCCTTTTCTGTTCTCACTCATAACATCTTTCCTTCTGATGGAATTGTGTTACCCCGAGACGTCTCTAATCCCAGCTACTGGCCTCCAACAGAACAACGACAACGAGACCCCTCTGCACTGTGCTGCCCAGTACGGCCACACCCGGGTGGTGCGACTCCTGCTGGATGAGCTGACCGACCCCACCATGAGGAACAACAAGTTTGAGACCCCCCTGGACCTGGCTGCACTGTATGGTCGACTGGAAGTGGTGAAGTTGCTGCTGAGCGCTCACCCCAATCTACTCCACTGCAATGCCAAGAAACACACCCCACTCCACCTGGCCTCTAGGAACGGACACCTGTCTGTGGTGGAGGTGCTTCTGGGCGCTGGCATGGACATCAACTATGAGGTGTGCATTTTCTTCTGTTGCTAGTGTTTGCTAATGTGCTGTCATGGCCTAAATCAGGTTTAGGAACTTAATCTGGACCTGCAGCATTTATACCAAAGCTGAGATTAAATGCATCAGAATGGAGCTTTACTTCTACCCCCTGGTGGACCCTCAGGCTCCATCTCTGTGTCCAACTGTGCCCCCCATCTGTCTGGATAAATGGATAAATGATTTTGTCCTTACATCAAGGAAATGGAAAGTGTTCAGCATCCATCAGGCTTTGCATCCTGCAGGTTTCTATTAGCACGGCCCTGTGAGCTGGAAAATAATCTACTTTCCCTACCCGACCACACACTTGTCAGTAAAAGCTGCAGACTGTGGAGTTGGCATGAGTCCAGCTCTGTTTTATCTTGGACAAGTGTTGGTACTAGAGCCATCCAGGACTGGTGGCTTTTACTTTGCCTGGGGAACGGTTACTTGCAAGGTCCTTGAGGCCAATAATAACTACAGGTGAGACTCAAAAAGTTGAAGAGTGGTGCAAAAGTTTTTTTATTTTTATTTAACTTTACTTCCATCTTTGACTGAGAAACCATCTAAAGGCCCCGGAACCCTCTGCAGGTGTTCTGGATTCATTGGCTGATTAGAGTGTGACACTTTGAGTCTAGAATATTGAACCTTTTCACAATATTCTAGTTCTAGATTCTAATGTGGTGTTTTCATCAGCTGTAAGCCATAATCATCACAGTTATGACAAATAAAGGCGGAAATATCTGGATTTGCATGGATTAATTCTACTTTCTAAGTACAATCACTGACATAAAAGAACTTTTGCACCATTTTTTCCATTTTGACCTGCAAATAATAACCAAAGTAGTATAAATAGTGAATCGCCTGTATTTGTACAGTGCCCTTCAGAGTCCTATGGCCTCCAAGGAGCTTCACAACACATCAGTCCTTCATCCATTCACACACACACACATTCATGCACTGGTGCTTATGAGCTTCATTGTAGTCACAGCTGCCCTGGTGTGCACTGACACGGGCGAGGCTGCCGAGCACAGGCACCACCTGTCCCTTTACCCGCCACCAGCAGGCAGGTGGGTGAAGTGGCTTGGCTAAGGAAAGGAACAAGAACCTGCACCCCTCAGGTCACGGGGTGGACACTATGTCACCGTCGCCCTAAAATACCCAAACTAGACCGTGAAGTTGTCGGCACTCATGCTTCTGATTTCTGCTTTCCCATGTCAGACGGAGAAAGGCAGCGCCCTCCATGAAGCAGCCCTGTTTGGGAAGACTGACGTGGTCCAGAAACTTCTCAGTAAAGGTCAGAACTTGGTGCTGCACTGGTCACTTAAAGCACAAAATCAACACATTATGAAATATTTATAAAGCTGCATTTCTCCTTCCTTCTTTGTTATTATTTAACAGGCATTGATGTAAATATCCTCGACCAGAAGGGTCTGACGGCGCTGGACATCGTCAAAGACATGCCCTCCCAGAAGAGCAGAGAAATAGCTGCTCTCATTCTTGGTAAAATAAACATCTAACCAAGAGCAGCAGGGAAAGCACCTTCTGGATTAGTTGCGATACCATAATTTGTTGTTGTTGCAGGTCACATGACTGGAAAACACCCCATTATCAACCTTCCTCCTCCACCCATCCCTCCTCCTCAGGAGAGTCCCAGTCCACGGAGGAAGGGTGAGGATTACCAGATGTCCTACGATGAACTAAATCCAACACAAAGGGAAAGGTTGTGAGTCCTCTTGTTTGTGTTTGAACCTTGTGCTGTAGGTGAACTGGACAAGGTGACAGAGCTGATCTCAGGTCTGGCCCCGGACCCCGAGGAGGAGAGTCCATACGAAGCTCTGTTCGAAGCCACTTCCTGCCACTCTTTGGACAGCCTCACCAGTGGGAAGTCCTCAGACAGAGACTCAGGACGGCCTGATAGTGAAGTTGGAAAGGTGTGCAGAACCCTCACACCAGCACACCTTTAGTGGGAGGAGAGATCCAGAACCTCCACTAGAGGGAGGTAGTTGCATGTGACAGGGTTAGAAAACCCCAGCAGCTTCTCCTGGATTACCCAGAGCTTGGGAATGGATTTCTTTATGATGATCTGATAGTAAGAAGAACATTTTCAAACCAAAATGATTTATTGATTTACAGAAAGATCGCGCTGGCCAACCGGCACACTCTGGTCACTGCCATGATGAGGAGCTGAGCTCAGAGGTAAGGCCACAGGTCTGTGAGAACGTCTCACACAGCACCACCACCTTCAGACGTGGACTCCTCCGAGGCGACACGCTTCGATTCAGGAGTCGGCAGAAAAACAATTTCAGGTCTCTGAGAATGCCAGCTTCTCTTTGCTGCTGCTCTACTCATGACCTTTCTCTCTGCGGCCGCTGCTACTCACTTCATCACTCCTTGCTAAATGTTTGTCTGAGTGCTGCAGCGGAACCGCCAGCAGGGAAGCGAGGCGTAAAAGGAGTCTGGTCTGAACCCAGCTGACCCCAGAGAATGCCAAAACCTTTTTGGAGCTCCTATTTGCCTCCTCCGAAGGAGACGTCTGACAGAAGAGCTACAGCTAGCTGTGAATGCTAAGTAACCCATCATTACATCTGCTGTTCTCAGGTCCACTATACGAGTAGCGGTACTGATAAAAGAGAAGTAGTTGAGGAAGAGGAGGACCACACATACGAGTTGTTGCTGACGGCACAAACCAAAGTCCCACCGCCCAGCCACGAGTCCCAGTCCAATAAAGGTAATTGTTTGCTTTCAGGGAGGAAGTCATTGTGAGATTAAATGTACTTTCCACTTAGCTCTTTGTTTTCTTTTCTCCTAATAGGCTTCTTTAAACGTTCTAATCCAATGTTACTAGCTTTAGTTTATTTTTGCACATGCTGAAGGAAAACTGCCTGTTTGTGTCCATTCAAACCTCCCAAATCCTGAACCGTATCATCTTCTTCAGCTCTTACAACTGATCTAATGTAAATGAATAAGATGAGATTAGTTTAAGAGCAGGGTGTCCGCAGGTCCTTAAAAAGTCTTAAATTAGCTTTTCCAAATTTAAGGCCTTAAAAATGACAAATAATCCTTAAATACAGTTTCCAAATGTCTTAAATTACCAAAGACCCAATAAACAAGATTCTTTTATTTCTGTAAAATTTTCGTGAATTTCTAGTTAGTGTTCAGCATTTTTGTGTGTGATGTTGCCGTAAGCGGAACCGTGCACGTTCAGCTGGTCGTGAAAGGGGGCTATTTTTAGATGAGCACATTAGCTGGTTAAGCTAGTGGGAGCTTGGTAGCCTGGCAAGCCAGACTAAATAAATGTATTATTTAAGCCCTTTTCAGATAGACATTCTGGAACATTTGCGGACAATTCAATCCGGTTTTTAACCGGAGCTGTGTTTTCAGACACACCACTTTTGTACCGGAACTTGTCCTTTCGGCTGCGTTCACACAGCAGGGAAAAGTTCCACATGTCTGACGGCGGCAGGGGGGTGGTGGGGGGAGAGAGAATCTGACTCATGTTAAGAAGAAGAAGAAGAAGAAACTATCATTTCTATAGCGCCTCTCAAGATAAAAATCACGAGGCGCTTAAGCATAATTCTGCGCACACGAAGACGCATAAGAGACCTGGATGATGAAGCTCAATGGTTAAAGGAATCGCTGAAGCGGTGTGAAGCGGTGTGAAGCGCTCCATCGCGCGTCTAGGCGGTACCGTAGGAGGCGAGCTGCCGTGGTTCGCCGCATTCTACAGCAGCGGGCTATCTAGGTGCGCACGGCGTCCCCCGGTCCCCTCCTCCTCCCCTCCCCCTTGTCCGGAACTTTACCTCACCAGTCTGAAGCAGCCACCCTGTCCGTAACAAGTCCGGACCTGTTACTAGGGGCTTTGTCCGGATAAATTCCGGAACACGTTATCCGGATGTTTGTATTCAGACACAAAGGTCTTACGGACAGAGTCCGGAACATTTCCGTTTTTCATGGCCTGTCTGAAGGGGGGCTTTAGTCTGGCCACGCTCCATTGACGGCTCTCGGTTGTGGGGCGGGTTCTACCGTTGTCTTTCAAATGATCTCCGTATTCCACTGGACAAAGAATGTGACATACTCTTGTTTCACTCTGTTGCATCATCCCACCCACCAGGCATGAGTGCCCTGATTGGCCCACAAAGCGGATAAAGCTCTGTGATTTGTTCACTAAGCAGATAGAGCACTATGATTGGCCCACCATTGTGGACCAATCACAGCTCTTTATGTGTTTGAAACCCCTCTAGAGAGCTGTGATTGGCCAGCCAGAGTCCTGGTAGGAGCTGCGGAGGTTCCAATGGAGCATGCCTAGACCATTCTTTGCAAAGCAAGAATTTGGTCTAGTTCACTAGGCTAGGAGCTTGGGCCATGAGGAAGTGCAAGTTTAATGGTACCTGGATGGCCAATCCCACGTTCACGACGTCGTTAGCACCGGTTCCAGGCAATAGCTGGAAATTATAGCTTAAATTTAATTTTTAAAAATAACTTAAATTTGGTCAAAGTGGCCTTAAAAAGGGTCTTAAAAAGTCTTAAATTTGACTCCCTTAAACCTGCAGATACCCTGTAAGAGGTCATTTTCATCTAGTTTAGCTTCACAAACACCAAATCATTTAAAAGCATCACCCAGCTGAAGACCAAGGCTGTGATCAGGATTTACTTTTAGGGATGAGTCAGAGTTTGAGGTGAAAACAGACTTTTACTGTTAAACTTTTGCCATTCTGAGCATAAATGTTTAACGAGTCGTGTTTCTATCTGTGTGAGAACCGCTTCATCGCGTCTGCCCGCTCACGTCCGTTTAGCCTGCAGGACGATCGATCTAAAGGCCGAGGATGTCGCTGTGCATAAAACACGATTTCATTAACAATCACTCCCTCCTTCTCCGCCTGATGTTTTTGCTGACCGTCAGAAGCAGCTGTCACTCGGATTAAATCATGAACAACGCCCTGTCCTCTGTTTTATGTCTCCAGATGTGAACGCCACCTCACAGTCCTCCAGCAGCAGCATCCTACCTCAGGTACTCGTCGCTCGTCATGCTTCGGTCTTTTCTCTCATTTTTCTTTTTTTTTCTTCTTCATTTGGATGTTGCCACTCTGCACACAAGTAAAGAAAAATAAAGACATAAGCAAATCTCCATTTTAGTACAGAATCTTTTTCACAGGAATTGTGTTGAAAAATCGCTAAAAAGGCCAAAGAATGAACCAGCTGACACAAAACACAATGATCATCTCTTTAGATGAATCCGTCAAACAAAATAAATCAATTATTTTGAGAGAAAATGTGATTTTCTCGCTAACAAGTCAAGTTTTGAGGCTTGTTCAGGCGGTTTCTGGGTTACTTTGTGCTTCTTAAAGATCTGACGGTCAGATTTGCAGCTGTGGAAAGTGTTTAGGCCGGACGTTTCCTCCCTGGTGTGACTAGATTCAAGGACTGAACATAAAAAAGTGGAAATAAACTTTCCCAAACTTTCAGAGAGCCTGAAGAAGCATTTATTTATGCTGTTTAATGTACAAACCAAGAAACAAGCATCAAAAATATACTTATATTTTCAACTTTTGTGAATTTAGCAGAAGAACAATATTTAACTCCTAACATGTTATAAACTAGATGGCGCTTGTATGAAATTTAGGTCACACACAACTTAAAGTACCATTTTGGGGCAGATGTGTTATATCAGAACGCTTCAGGCTGAACGTCCAATGTGTCTTTAGATCAACAGCTTGAACTTTCCACAGTGATCCCTCGTTTATCGCGGTAGATGCGTTCCAGACCTGGCCGCGATAGGTGAAAATCCGCGAAGTAGGGACACCATATTTACAGTATTTATTTAACAGGTACGTATTCAGTATTCAGACTTTTAAAACCCTCCCTTTACATAGAAATACATTTTTACTTGTTTTTTTTATAGTTTTATTACAAAAAGTGCATTTTATGATGAAATTGATGAAAAAAAAATCAGGAATTTCTTGATATTTCGCATAGAAAAATACCGCGAATCGGTGAAAAATACCGCGAATCGGTGAATTTCCCTTGAATAAGGCTCCAAAGAAAAAATCCGTGAAGTCGTGAATCCGCGATAAACGAACCGCGAAGTAGCGAGGGATCACTGTACACCTTTGCTTTTTAGCATTTAAAAATAAGTAGCACCTCCATTATTTTTATCCTATAAACTGTATTTCTTGTGTTTTCTAGCATTTCCTGCTTTGTTGGAGGCACGAATTGCTGGTTGTTTAGACAAGTTTAAGCATTTAAGTGTGTGTGTGTGTTTGTGTTGAGTTGACAGGGGGAGGGTGTACAGATTTACCGTTCTCCTCTACAATAACATAAAACAACAATACTTGTTAAATATTTTAGATGGAGTTCTATATTTTCAGATGTGAGATCAGATTTCCAGTCATAGTTGACCAAAACATAAAAAAATTGTAAAGATGCTTCTAGAAAAGTGTTCAGAACAAGCTAAGTTTTCAATCAATCAATCAATCAATCAATCAATCAATCAATCAATCATCAATCAATCAATCAAATTTATTTATAAAGCGCTTTTCAAACAAAGTGCTTTACAAAATGACCCCAGATTCCCATAACAGGTTAAAAACATTAACAGACATATGCAAGCACACACACACGCACACACACACACACGCACACACATAAAAATTATATTTGGCTGAGTCCAGATGAGCCAAGTAAGGTAAGGCAAGGAAACGCCATCAGAGGAGCCGTCTGCCCCGGCAGCATCAGGTCTCCCACACTAAGTCAGGGCGCTCAGTGGAGGGGGAGCATAGACCCCCACCTACAGAGCGCCCAGGAAGCTACAGTCGACCACCGCTCCCGGGGCAGAGGGCCCCTACAGAGGAAACACTGGATTAAAATGAGTAAAAATATAATAAAAGAGCTAATATAAATGACAAAAGTTAGAAAATAAGTAATGAATAAAATCATATAGACAGTAAAATAATAATATTAAATAATGAAACTGTGCTAAAATATAATCATATAAAACATGCAAAGCAAGCAATAAAATATAATCATGTAAAACGAGAAATAAAACTTTAGTAAATATTTAGATAAAAGCTAACTTAAATAGGTGCGTCTTGAGCCTGGACTTAAAAACATGAACGTTCTCTGCGGCCCTGAGGTCCTCTGGCAGCTCGTTCCAGAGGCGAGGGCCATAACAACGCAAACACCGCCACGGAAAACTTACCCCTCCCCTCGGTCATCTTCCCTGGATCTGCATCGGAACCTCGGAGAACCTCTCACACCAGCGGTGTTCTTTTGCTAAATACACAAGTGCGTAATGAATGGAGGACCCAGGGAAGTGCGGCGGTTTGGTGAGACCCACAACCAGATGGTCCAAAAGTTGCTGATGGTCCGAGACGTGATGCTGGTGAAGGGTTTTAGACAAATTTATTAAACATTTTTTTAATCTCCACAATATATTTATAGCTGTACTATGTTAAAGTTGTTAAGAGGCATGAAAAACAAAATGTTCCAAGTTAATTTGTTTTCCTAATTAGCTATAGCAGCTTAACAGCTACGGGTTGAGTTTTTCCTCTGCTCCTTTTTCATCAGCGCAAACCCTCTGCCCCTCCTAACGACCTGAGAGCCTCAAATAGGATGAGAGAGAGTCTCCACCCTCCTGGACGACTGGGATCCCGAGCACCAACAGGTGAGTCCACCGGTTTTAGTCGCCAAATATGGTGCAGCAACTCCAGCTGGTGCTGGTCCTAGTGCAAGGAAAGAGGCAGAGGGGCACGTTGGCCTTGAAAGTCTTGATCCAGGCATGTTGATGAAACTGGGCGGATGCATTTCAGTTAGATGCCAGGAAATGCACAATTGGCATTCTCCGGGAGCGGAGAGGCTTTGGCCCCCGGGGAGGAGGCTGATCGACGCGCTCTGGCAAGTGGGCGAGAGTTGATAGACTGCCAACGTGAAACCGAATTCCGGATCAGATTTTTAGATCCACGGCGCAGCTCGAAGTTGGATGTGCTGCTGCTTCTAGTGACGGGTGGAGCAGAGACGAGGCCAGGGCTGCTGGGATCTGCATCCAGGGAAGGTTTTTTCTTTGCAGAAGCGAAAAATGTAGAAACCTCGGCATGTTTAAGTATCGCTCTACAAAGTAGTTTTGGAAAAAGGGGATTTTCAATATTTTGCTACAGCATTAGGAGCGACTGTAACAGTAGTGCATGTAATGAAGCTGGTCGGAGAGCAAGGATGGATCTTGTTTCTTAACATTTTACCATCCACCCATTGTCATGTTCTGAGGTAATGATTTAACCCAAGACATGCAGAATCAATACACTGGAGCAGAATGTAAAAAAAAAAAAGATTTATTAGATAACTAGAACACAGGGTGAACTGGAAATCCAGCGAATGGGTAAACGGGAGCAGCGTCTGAGGGGAGAGGAGCAGAGGTGAGTCCTTGATAATATAATATGGTAGAGGATGAGCTTGGTAGGAGGACTTACAGACTAAGCGTGGTTTAGTATGTCCGAGGAGGGGTGAGCTGGGAGAGCGAATGAATGTCCAGGGATGAAGCTGAGCGATAGGGTTTCCAACCGGAGGAGAGAGAGAGCAAGTTGTGCCGAGAGCAATTTGTGCCGTTGGGAGGACGGGAACCGAGAGGGAAGTCCAGAAGTCGTATGGTCAGGTAGTGGTATATGCAAAAATCACAACGAGAATGCGGAGTATGGAAAGAGATGACTGAGCCTAAAACACGAGTCAAAACAAGAACAATAATCAGGGCAAAAGGTCGCTTGCAAAAAACACGTTTCTAAAGTCAAGGTTTCAAAATCGAAGTATCACTGTGGCTGGGACTCTACCAGTAAGGCGTAATCATCCGGCAGCTTAGCAGTGTCCTCCGTCCTCCTTAAGAAAGCCGCCCGCTGATCAGCTGATTGATTCCAGCTGCTGCTCTCTCTCCTGAAATCAGAGAAGCTCAACAAACAGGTGACGTCATGGTGTGTGGAGAGTGCTCACCTCCCAGCTCACAACACCCATGTCATCACTGCTTATTCAGCCTTGGGTCACAGAGGTTCAGAATGAAACCCAGAGATCTCTCTCTCCAGTTCCTTTTAAAGCCTAATTTAGACTTCTCCGTCTGCGTCGGGATGGACGCGCAACGCCATTATCCGTCCTCGCGAGCCTGCTGGAGAGCCCTTGCAAGGACGGACGCAGACGAGCTCTCTTTTCTGAACATCTGTCCGTCGAGACAGAGAACGCAAGCTTGTGATTGGTCAGTACACCGCTGTCGTCGACGGTGCCGCCACTGCGCCCTCAAAAACACGAAGAGAGCTGAGGATGTCTAGTGATGCACACGAAGCAGCTTGAAGAATACGTAGCGGAAAAACTCTAAAAATATAAACATTTTCTCCCCCCGTGACTGGAGGAGGGAAAAGACGCGCAGCAACTGTTTTATTCGTGGACAGAAATGTTGGGAAATGTGGGTTTAGAGGTGGCGAATGCACGAAGAGGTGGAGGAGAATGAGAGACAAATTTGTCCGTGTTAAAAAATCTTAAATACAAAAAACGCAATATAAACACACCATCTTAGACCGGATACATGACAGGATACCACAGAACAGCGCTACGCCCTCTGTTGTCCTGGCGGGGAACTGCTTTGTACACTTCCCAGGAGTCAGAGAAGCGTGAAGGCAAAACGTCTCCGTCTGTCCGTGCGTGTCCCTCTCTCATGGAGCTGACAAAGTATAAATTAGGCTTTAGGCTTCCGTAGGTGTTCCTGTTAGAGGTACCGTGATCACAAATTGGTTATTGGTCAATTTGAAGCTCACACTTTTCTTTATTACGGCCCGTGGATGCATTACTGCTGAGCAGCAATTGGAAAACAGTCAGATTTCTGGTCCATAAACTCTCCATTGCAACTCCCTCTAGCATCAACAGATCTTTCATGTAGCAGTGTTTCAAGGTCCATCTATCCATTAGTATTATGCCGCTTATCCGGGGTCAGGTTGCAGGGGCTGTAGCCTAAGCAGGAAGACTCCGACTTCCCTCTCCCCAGCCACTTGGGCCAGCTCCTCTGGGAGAATCCTAAGGTGTTCCCTGGCCAGACGAGAGACCTAGTTCCTCCAGCGTGTCCTGAATCTTCCTTTAGGTCTCCTCCCAGTTTGGCATGCCCCGAAACCCTCATGAGGGAGGCATCCAGCAGACTAGATGCCCGAGCCACCTCAACCAGCTCCTCTCGATGTGGAGGTGCAGCAGTTCTACTCCAAGCCCCTCTCAGATGGTCGAGTTTCTCACCTTATATCTAAGGGAGAGCCCAGCCACCCTGCAGAGAATACTAACTTCGGCCGCTTGTATCCGTGATCTCGCTCTTTCGGGCACTACCCTAAGCTTGTGACCGTAAGTGAGGGTTGCAACGTAGAGTGGTCGTTAAATCGAGAACTTTGCGTTTGGCTCGGCTCTCTTCACCAAGACAGACCAGTACAGCGCCCGCATCACCTTTTTAAACAGGGGGACCACCACCCCGATCTGCCAATCCAGTGGGACTGCCTCTGATGTTCATGTGATACTGCAGAGTCAGCCAAGACAACCCTACAACAACCTGTTTCAAGGTTTTTAGCTTTTTTCATTTTTCAAAAGCTTTTCTATTATGTATATATATATATATATATATATATATATATATGTGTGTGTGTGTATATATATGTGTATATATATATATATATATATATATATACTGTATATGTGTGTGTGTGTGTATATATATGTGTATATATATATATATATATATATATATATAATATATATACACATATATATATTATATATATATATATATATCGGTGCTCCAGTTCCTGTGGATCCGTCTCTGTGAACAGTCAGGGGACTGAACCTCAGCACTCTGTGTGGCAGGTGGAGGGTGTCTGCATGCTCAGAGAGCGGTGTGGCCATGTTTATTATCTGTCAAAAACACAATGCTGTCTCAGCAGAAACTGCACATATCCTGACAGATTCCCGCTGCTGTGAGGTGTTTTATTGAACAACTCCCCGAGGATTTTTTCCTCTCTGGTTTCCTGGTCTGCGAATAATTCCAAAATCCCTTTTCTCCCTTAAACATAAATATTTACCTACTAGTAACACATCTTCTGCTCTGTTATTGCTGCTGCCTGACCCACAAGGCAGAAAGTCAGAATTTAAACCAAAACCAGACCAGAGCGGATGGAGCAGCGACAGGCAGCGCTGCCCCTAGTCCCAAAAATTGTGACATCATTGGTCAAATATTGGCCTATCTATCCTTGCCAAGTCAAGTACACCTCCTTAGTGACCTCACTAGTGTGTAAGACTTACGTGGTCGGCAGACTGGGTCGTTTTCCAACAGCAGAACTGGATGAAAGGAGGGTCTCTCCGAGAGTAAACACCAGTTGGGACCATTGGAGCAAAACCGATGCTCACATAGGGTGTTCACACTCCCCAGCTGCCAAGGGGAGCGTGGGTGTTGGCTGTGAGCGTGACATGTGTACAGTTCAATCACGCACCCTTACACACAGCCGTCCTGCACACACACACACACACGGTTTCTGTCTTTTACCGTAATTCGGTTCCTTAAACCTCCTTTAGGGCCATTTGGTTTTCTCTGTGTGATTTTCCCTTTTATTCTCCTCCTCTTGTTTAATAGCGGGTTAGAGGCAGCTGCACGCATCGCTCTGATGTGTGAAGGACAAACAAAAATGCTGCAACAGGTCATTACTTTCCTGCAGTGCTGCTGCCCCAGATTCTCTGCCACAAAACACCCCGTCACCCCAGTTGTACACACACACACACACACACACACACACACACACACACACACACACGCACGCACGCACGCACGCACGCACACACACACATACACACTCCTTCAGCATGTGTCACTGCACTAATTATCAGGAGTCTGGCTGCTGGAGGATAGGGTGATTCAAATTTCCATTCCTGAGCCGCCCAACAGGTCTAGAATTAGAAGCTGAGGCAGAAGGCTGCTGGTCACACAGCGAACAGCATCTCTGCAGACGGGCGCAGAGCTGGGTGCACGCCAGCGGAAGCCACAGTTTAGGTCGAGTCGGGCGAACTGGAGCTGACTTGACTGTTGAACAGGAGCTTATGTGGCAGCAATTCCTCTGAGAGGAAGGAGGAGAGTTACATTTCTGTTAAGGACTTGTTTTCATTGGAGAGGGCTGCTGATGTAAGTTTCCGTCTTTCACGACTCTGTTGTTAAATTTGTGTGTTTTAAGTTTGCACAAATACCTACTTGGTGACTTGGGGAGATTCTTGGGGCTGGGTCTTGTTGGGGAAAGTGACCTCACAGCCAAGTGGGCCTTAGAGGCTTGTTTCAACTCAGACGGCTGCAAGCTGGGTTTGGAATTCAGCTCAACAGACGCCCTTTTCTCGCTCCGTCTCTCCTCTCTCCCTCTTCTCTCTGTTGCTATCGGTAGGAAACAATTGCAGATCTGTTCCAGGGTGTGTGTGTGTGTGGGTGGGTGGCTTCTTATTAGCTCTGGTCTAAGGAGCTGCCCTTCAAATGGAAGTCCACTTTCCGGCTCTTGCAAGCTGCCTCCTCTCTCTGTCTCTCTGGCTTCACTCAATGTTCTTGTTTTTCCCTGTTCTCTTCCAGATAACTCTCAGCTCAATCAGGATCAGGGAGCAGGGGTCCCGGAGCAGTTCACCGGCCTCTTGCACGGATCCTCTCCTGTCATCGACTCCTTCAGACTCCCCGGTGTTCTGCCTCCGACCCAAGCTCAGCCTGGAACAAAGAAATCCACCAAAGCAAAAGAGGAAGTATCAGCTGTTCCAGCGCCGTCTAACCAAACCAGCATGGCCGCCATCCTGACAGACTGTGATCCAAAGGCAATTTACGCCACCGTGAACAAGGAGCCAAGAGACTCAGGGGCAGGAGTTAGGATGCGCCCTCCCGGGGACCTGAAGCTGGCACGTAGCCTCTCCAAGTCTGACTCCGACTTGCTGGTGTCGCCTCCTGGTGAGGAGGAGGGGGGACTAGGAAACCGGAGCGAGTCCGTTTCTAACTGTAGCACCGGGAAGAAGAGGCTGGAGAAATCTCCATCCTTCACCTCAGAATGGGATGAGGTAAGAATTCCCGATGAATGAGTGATACCTCCGAGGTCTGTGCTTTCACAGCTCCACCACAAACTGTTGTTCTGTTGTAAACCCAAAGCCACCTGTTGTCTGGAGGGTGGCACCGATACCGTCTGAGCTCAAACACAGTAGCTTATTATGGTTTTTCACGCAAATGTTGACAAGAAAGCATCAAAATCAGCAGAATTCATTCTGCCTTGGCTGATTGTACATTCATTCCTAACCTCCATGGACATGTCCTCACTAAATGCATCCCCCGTTCCTTCAGCGCTTTAAGGCTTAGCCTGGAAGTGGTTGGAGGGCTGAACAGAGCCACGCTGCAACAGAAGATTAGAAAAGACGGGGATGAAATGAGTAAGACTCGGATCTGGAACGCGAGACTCGGAGAGAATGTGGAAGCTGCAGTTTGGGTCTCTGCTCAGCACCGTTGGGCTTGAAAAGGCACAAACACGCGACACATGGAGCTCATTACGCAGGAGAACATCTAAAAGAACGCAGGAGGAGTCTGATCAAATGTTTTTTTAGGTTAATAGAAATTCTCTCTTATTTTCTGTTAGTTTGCTTTTTAACCGTTTGCAGGATGACAGATATTTTCTAAGCTTCTCAGCTCAGTTTCACTACAAGCTGTTCACTTGTGCCAATAACTTTTATTGAAGCTCTTTGTTCTTTTATCGGTACCTTCTGGCTCAGTTCTGTTCCGGCTGCGCCCGAGACATTCTCGGCACCTTGTATTTATGAAAGCCAGAGCGCGGCGGGCCCACGCTTTTACAGATCTTACTGCTGCCTTGTGACGAGCCGAGAGAATCGATGTCATGGCCGCTCTGAGCTGAGCCGGTGTGCAGGTCGGCACAGTTTAATGTTAAAACACCAAAACCACCGATAGTTGGGGGCATATTGAGAATCTGAAGCTTGCACCGTTTTCTGTTGGTCCTACACGATTTCTTAATGGCCTCCTCTAAACACGTTCATGTGTAAATATCTCATCACTTCTGTCAGCTTGTCTCTCATAAACTACCAGATGATGTTTCTGCTGCTCTCTGCTGACAGCTCTGGTCACACACCAGCTGCATTAGAGGGGCATTTATGTATGACAGCACCTTTACCCAGTGTTTGCTCTGTCTGGAAATCCTTCCATCAACACGTCCAACCTTGCATTCTCTCAGATCGTCAGAGCCAGAAAATGCTTCTGCAGCCTGGCTCGTCCTCTCAGGGACGTCTCAGGGAGCTGATGAAGACGGTTTTTACTTGATTTCATGTGGAGCGAAAATGAAAAGAGATGTATGCACTTTAGAGCTGAAACAACTAATCGATTTAATAGATTATAATCGATTATTAAAAATAGTTAACAACTTTTTTAGTCATCGATTAGTTGTTTAATAATAATAATAATAATAATAGTGCATTGCATTGCACTTGTAGTCAAAATCAAATGTCTCCAAATAATAAAAAAGTAATTTGAAGTTCTAAGTTGAAGAGAATAAAACATTATAGTGCAAGAAGCCAATGCCCTCGTATGTGTGTGCAGGGTCTCAGGAGGTTACGGAGACGAGGAATGAAAAGGACTCGTTTGAATATGTATGCTCAGTCCATGCAGTTTTTAACTGTCACTTATAGGAGATTCTAGAAATCAATAAGATGTGATATTCCATATAAATATGAATTATCAATCTTATTGGTATTTGAGTATTTGATGTAATATGAACTTAGGGTCGACATCGACAGGTGGATTGGTTCGGCGTCTGCGGTGATGTGGACGCTGAGCCGATCTGTCGTGGTGAAGAGGGAGCTGAGCCAGAAAGCCAGGCTCTCGATTTACCGGTCGATCTACGTCCCAATCCTCACCTATGGTCATGAGCTTTGGGTAATGACCGAAAGAACGAGAACGCGGATACAAGCGGCCGAAATGAGTTTCCTCCGTAGGGTGGGATAGGGTGAGGGACTCGGAGTAGAACCGCTCCTCCTCCGGATCGAAAGGAGTCAGTTGAGGTGGTTTGGGCATCTGGTCAGGATGCCTCCTGGACGCCTCCCTGGGGAGGTGTTTCGGGCATGTCCTGCCAGCTGGAGGCCCCCGGGTCGACCCAGGACACGTTGGGAGAGGTTACATCTCCAATCTGGTCGCTTTGGGGTCCTGCTGGAGGAGCTGGTGGAGGTGGCCGGGGAGAGGACGGTCTGGAGCTCCCTAGTTGGGATGCTGCCCCTGCGACCCGGACCCGGGTAAGCGGAGGAAGACGACGATGAACTTAGGTTATTTGGACTACCAGGGAAACACACACGTCACTGTTAAAAAAAGACAGCCTTAAAAAGTTTTTTCAATTCATTTTTCCTGTTTCACCTAAGTCTCCCTGATACGTTAGAATTGTTCAACTCAATTTTGTTTGTTTTGATATTGAAAACTTAAAATTGCTTGTTATTTCAACAGGTGATAATATTTTCCTCATTCTCGTGCGTTCAGTCAACTGCAGTTTATAGATTAAACAATGACCCCGCCCACTGTGAAAACTGCAGTGGGTGAGGTGCATTGTGGGTAGTCATGTTTTTAGTTATTTAGTTCTAATTCGAGGTGCTTATGCACTTTTATTGTGGGCGCTTGTGTTGTTCTTAGTTTTTGCTTTGTTCAGTGTTCCAAAGGTGGAGTTATTCGTTGTTGTCATGTTGGCACTGAAAGTCAGGAGGGCGGTCGTAGGAATAAGAACGTTGTGCCGTTTCACTCCACTGCACTTAATAAAGTTGTAGTTCTCGCTAAATGCTCATGACTCGGCTCCTTGTGTTGTGTATGAGGCGTGAGATAGCCAGTATTTTTCAGTGTTGTTGTTAGCATCCTGCTTCACCGTTTGCCTGTATGGCATGGCAGCTGCCGTTTTGATAACATGAGTTCAAACAATTAATCCATTTGTTCAGTTAACAAAAACTTTTCATTTGAATACCATACATGTCTAACTCTTAATTTATAAGTTAACATAATGTGGAATTGTGTGTATGTTTAAGAAGGCAAAATGATTTTTCCACTTTGTAATCTAACAAGATATTCCAACAAAGCACAGTTATTATTTATGATATTTGTAGAGCAAAGTGTGTTCTGGTTTGGAGACCAGACAGTTAAGATGTGGCACACAGAACTTCAGGCAGATGAAACAGCTTGGACACTTCCGTGTGATGACCTCTGACCTTACAGTGGACAAATAACCAAATTGTTGGCCTTTGGTATGCTACAAAATCTTAAAAACTAATCTGGAAAGTTCTTAAGAGTTTGAATTTAACATCGCTGTAGCTGGAAGAACCCAGTTATTCTGAGAATGTCGCAGCTTGCCTGAAACTAAAGTCAATTATGACTACTCACTAGGGATGTATGAAAATATCGATAGTCCAAAATATCGCAGTGTTTTGCGTTATGATACTGAATCAATATTTAAAAGCAGATAATTTATTTAGTATTTACAATTAACGCGCTAACATTTACTGTTTTTTGTTTGTGGTGCAATTCAAACGTCAGCTGCTAGGTGGCAGCGGTGTTTACCACCTTCATGCTGACGGAATTGTCTGGATTGAGTTTCTCGATTAAATTCAGCCTTAAAGGGGCCCCAGGCGGTTTTGGCTTGCTTTTAGTACCCCGCAGTGGTCTTCGTAGAACCAAAAGCGAAACGCATCTCCTTGCTGAGCGTTCGTCTTTTCAACATCTTAGTCTAATTATGAAAATGATTTAAAAAATATGAAAAGGTTACTAAGTATCCCTTTAAAAATGCAGACATCATCTGATGTATCGTATCGTCTCCTTTGTATTGCGATATTTATTGTATTGCATTGCCAGATCCTTGTGTGACTGGGCACTTGAGCAGCAGCTGAACGAAAACATTAATCATTTACCTCTGCTTCTGATTTATGTTTATGTTTATTCATTTGGCAGATGCTTTTATCCAAAGCGACTTACAATTTATAACCTATAGGGCATGTTGTGATCTGTGGGGGAAACCGGAGCACCCGGAGGAAACCCACGCATGCATGGGGAGAACACGCAACTCCACGCAGAAAGGCCGCCGCCGAGTTTCGAACCTGCAACCTTCGTGCTGCGAGGCCACAGTGCTAACCACTGCTCCACCATGCAGCCATGCAAATTTCTGACTGAATCTACTTGTGCATTTTTATTAACAATTTTACAAACACACCATGCACAGGAGAGAGTGTGACGGGGTTCCTGGTGGAGGCTGCTCCTCCTAAATCACCTATCATAACTCTGACTCGGCCCTGGTGCTTGTGTGTTGGTGCTTCTGCATGCATGAGGAAAATAGACTGAGCAGAGCTGTCCAGTAGGAGCCAGAACAGAAAGTATTGGTTTCCTCCTGCTCCAACGTGAGCTTCCACACGGCAGCAGAACTGGTTATATTGATGGCTTCCAGCTGCGAGGTTGGATGCACGTCTTCAGGCACTGGGATCGTGTGCCTCCATGCATGTTGCTGGGTGAACTCTTCTGCTTCTGGTTCTCCTGAATGTGTTTTAAATTCTTAAAGCAAGCTGCCGGCTGAGAGTGTGGGCATTTACTCCAGCCCTCGTTACTAATTCATCCTGCTGGAGTGTGTTTTGTGTACTGTCCAGTAAACCTGCAACGGAGTTGGTTTGCTTTCAAATTAAACCCCCAAAGTGCTTATGTAGAACAAAAGACTTGGGGCCTAAAGCAGACTCTTCCTTTGTGAGGCAAACGTAAGGCCACATCGGTACGCCTGACTTCGCCGCGCCGCCACAGCCCCACCTTCTGCAGAAAACTCCCATAAAGTGACGCCAAGCAACCCCAACTTGTCTTCAGTTACCTGCTACAAATTTGGGGTGATTATTTGAAAGGGCGAATTTTGGAAAATTTCCCAGTAAAACTTGACCTTTTAAGTCCTGAGGGGGCGGGGCTTATGTGACATCATCAATCGACCATTCATTTGTCTTCGGAGGGCGATGACGATCGTTCTTTAACTGTAATTCTTTCATTTATGAAATTATAGCAATTTGAATTTTTTTGGCAAGTGCTCGAACTTTGAGGCCTGGCCCCGCCCCTTCAGTATTTATGAAAATTCAATTTTATTTTCTCATTTGAATCGTCCATCACTTCTGTTCGATCGCACACTATTTTTGAGACAATCGTGCGAAAAATGACCAAACTGTTCAACCAAATATAGACCCTAGAAATGGCCAAAACGGGGTCAAAATGGCCACTTTAGTCCAAAATAGCCGACTTCCTGTTTGATATTGACCATGGGTGCAAGAGGCATTTCTGTGCGTATTGTTGAGTTCTACAAGTGTACCAAATTTCATCACTCTACTATGAAAAAAGGTCAAAGCGGAGGGGTGTTGTTGCTGCACAGACCGTGCATGGGTGGCGCTGCCTGTCAGCTTCGCCAAAAGCCTCCTAACTTTATGCATGGCAGCAAGGAAGAATTTGAAATACGCGAGACCCAAGCTGAGATATACAAAATGTAAGCTTGCAGTGAGGAGAGGCTTTGTAACTGCGAGCTGGTGTAAAGAACTCCTTGTTAAAATGCTGGTTGTTTTTGTGCTTTTAGCTGTGGAAAAAAAGCCGTTTGGCGTCTGAAAGCTGCACACCTCTCCTCACGTGGACACTGAATCAGGTGCAAGAGACTTCTCTGCTCAGATTCTTTTCTTTCTTGGAAAAAAGCAGATCAGCCACTTGTGGTTTGATGTGAAGAGCGTGGAGCGTGAGCGGGATTTGCGGTGAAACGTTACAGTGAGGTCGCCTTGCTGTGGCTGGGCCTCCCAGGACACAGCCAAGCCTGGCACCATCCTTTAAAACGTCCCTTTTTTCTTTGTTGAATCAGCTTTGCTTCCTTTTCCAGCTCTCACGGCCCTCTGCTTACGTCCCCTCCTCCTTTTTTGAGCCACTCTCATCCTCTGGTTTCCAGACGAGCAGATTTGACTTGCATGAGGTCTTGGCCCTGTGCGTCTATCCATTTAAGAAGCAAAGAGTGTGTTTTGTGGACGGGGTGTGTGTGTGCGTTTGTGCTGGTGTGTAAGACGCATGCTAATGCAGGTTGCAATCAGACATGAGATGACAATCCAGGGGGCGCATCGTGTAGACCAGCACAGTCAGAGAAGGGAACACAGCTCCAGATAGACCGGAACGGGCCACTTTGTGCTCCATCTCAGAACTTCTTCACCTTCATCTGATCCAATAGCTGCTATGAAACCAGCTTTTGTGAGTATGAGTTCCCTTATAGGCGCTTAAAGAACCTTATTCATCATTTTCTCTACTATGAATGGCTTAAATAAGAAATGAGTTGATTTTCTGTGGTCGTTTCACTGCTTTAGACCTTTTCGTTGCCTGCACTGATTTAAGTTTAACTCTTTATTGGTTACTCTAATAAATGCAGAAAACGTTACCCTCACCCTCAACTCATTTGCTATTTCTAAGATTTTCCTAAAAGGTTCACCTACAGATTTATTTTTACCTTGCACATGTTTCCTGTTGTCACCTTTTCTTGGAGGAGCTCAGGGGAGGTTCTGCAGCTTGTTCAGGAGAGTTCTCGTGTTTCTGACCCGCTGGGATCAAACCACACAGGGTGTGTGACGTCTTTGCTGGAGAAAGGAAGATCTATTGTTTCTTTCCCAACCCAAACGAACAGATGACGGGGTCGTGCATCCGCCATCATCTCTGTTCTGAGAGAAACTTTTTGTTGTTGTTGAGGATTTTCTGCTGAAGTGTAGCTTTAGCTGGAAAATGCAAGCATGACATTGGGTTGTTTGAGGGAGACCTTGATGGGGTTGCTGACGGTGCTTCGTCCTGCTGTGGTGTTCAGGTGCTGGCACCTTTTACAGAACACGTTGTGTTTTCAGCTTCCTGCTATGCCACTCGCTAGCTGGTTTACAGCCAGCCCCTGTGTTGTTGCCAGTTGTAGCCCTGCGGTCCAAACTCTCGCTCCCTCTCTGCTGCCTTTTGTTTCTCCCTGGCGTCCTTTAGCTCTCCCATCAACACCTCTCTTATTTTAATTGTTTGTTGTCCAAGATTCCCGACGCTGCGTTTGAAAAGGCGTTTTCCAGTCCCGGTGAAGTAGGAGTGGAGTTATTGTGCTTGGACCTTCACAGAGCGGCGGGCCCGCTGTGAGAACATGATAAATAGGTTCCATCACACCCCGACCGACTCTAGTCCCTGCCAGCTCTTCAGCTGTTGACCTCCACCTTGTGGGTGACTTCTGACCCCTGTCTTTGTGTCCCCTCCTGTTCAGACTGAGTCCCTCTAACAAAGAGCCCTTCCATCTCGGGTCTGTATTGATTCACACCCTTCTCCCTCCTCTTGATAATTTCTCTTGGCTCATAGTGCCTCTGTCCCTGGCCGTAAAATTCAGGACTATTTATGTTTCTCCTTTTTTCCTAGCTGTGGGTGTAATTTACCTGGAGGAAATGTCTGGGTCACATCACCCGATAAAGATGTATTTGCCCAGTTCTAACGTTAAATCACACCTGCCTTTAGCGGTGGCAAGTGCCAGCTAGTGTTCCCTTTCCCGTTATACAGCTTCACGAAGAGCCGGTATGCCGAGACGCTCGTGTGTATCTTGTTCTTTCATTTATATGCAGATTTGTGCAACAGTGTGAGTGTGTTTCAATAATTTAAAATCATTCATTACCTCTTTTTCCATTGCGCCTCACAGAAATACCAGCCTGAGATAGAGAATCAGAACTCTTGCTTTAAAAGGTGCACCAGCACATCTAATCTCCTCAGAGGTGTAGAAATCAGGGATGTGTATTTTTGAAATTCTGGCGATACGATACATATCACGATACAGGGGAGACGATACGATGTATCACGATATATTGTGATACATTCAGTCAGACGTCACAAGCAATTTTTTTTACTGAATTTATCGTAAGAATGTTCAATAAACAGTCCAAACTGATACGTAACATGTTAACATGAGGTATCTGAACCATGATGGAGGGTTTTACATTTCAATGGTGGAAACAAAACCCATTGCACACTGCTGCCAACTAGCGGGTGGCGATTGAATTGCACAAAACGAAAAGAAAATACTCAAATGTTTGCATGTAAATTCTTTCAAGAATTAGATACACGGCTTTTGAATATTGATGTAATAATCGCATGAAAAAATATCACGATATATTGCCATATCGATATTTCCGATACACGGCTTTTGAATATCGATATAATATTGCTGGAAAAAATATCACGATATATTGCCATATCGATATTTTCTTACATCCCTAGTAGAAATAAACTTATTACTGGACTTCAGAGGGAGAGCTCAAGTTAGAACCTTATTGTAAGAATTTAATATTCATATTATTTAATGAACCATAAAACATGAGATTCCATAATAAATATGAAACCAATCTTATGGATTTGTGGGTACATTTTAACCAGAAGATTGGAACTTTTTATTGCAGGGATTATGTAACACTTTGTATTAACTCAGAGACAACAGAAGAGAGAGTCAAGTTTAAAAGTTAAAAGATTTATTACTAAACAAATTTAAACTAGACTAACTTTAACCACTAAATGTATGGCGTAACTAAGGTGAATTGAGACGGAGAATGGTGTAGTGTGTAATGTTGCTCAGAACCAGCAAATCTGGAGAAACGATTAGTTCTGATGGGAGTGAAGGTGATGTCTTCGCTCTTGAGCTTTGATTCGGAGATTCATACACACATGAGACGCCATGTTGTCGCTCCACACATACCCTTAGAATGAGACCTCCGTACAGATCCAGAATGCCAGGTCCTCGAACCCCTCTTTCGGTACCGGAGCCGATGAAACAGCGTCAGCAGTACGACAGACTAGTCTTTGGATTGTCTCCAGGTAAAAAGCGACAGTTGGTTGACAGAGTCAGATGGACCCGGAGGGTCAGCGAGTTCAGCTTTTATTCTGAAAGGAACCGTTGCAGCAGGTGGAACGGCAACAGATTTTATCCAGCTTGTCGTTGGTTCTTTTGGCTGAAGAGGAAAGTTACGGATTGGCCACTACGACAACTTCTCTAGAAAGCTTTGAACTGGCATTAAAGATGACGTGGGCATAGTTTTATACTTCTGATGTTTTGGTTTATGGTCGAATGAAAAGATGGCAGATTTACCAAGCACCACCAAAACCACGCCTCCGTCAGATCTGGAAGATTCTGATTGGATCAGTAAAGCAACGTGTCATCTCTTAACACTACGTGTGATCGGTCCTAGTGGAAACATTTAAAGTTATATTACTTATTAATTATTCTGTAGGATTATAATATCAAGTAATTAAAATTTTCATTTCACAAATTGGTTCACAGTTTATTATTGACTAACACTTTGTTTGACTAGCTTATTAAAAATAGAGTTCTTTGATTTATTAAAAGGAAAGAGTCCTTTGTCTTCATTCTTCTCTTGGGCTGGAAAGGAAAACAGTTTAGAAGCAGATGCATGAGACTTGAACAATATCTCATGCAGATTAGTTCTTGCTGTGGAGAGGGGGGAAAAGACTTTTAGCTGGAAAACAGTCATTTCATTCCGTTACATTATTGTCCTCATCCTTCCTGTTTCGGATGACCGATGTCTCCGTCAGGATTGTTCTCCTGCTTCTTGTGCAGACCACGAAGACCTTGTCCTCACCAAAGCAGCACGTGCTGGGAGCTCGCTCATCTACAGCTTTCTCATTAAAGTTCAGTTATTAGGGGTTATGAAAACAATCTAAATACATCAAGTAGATAATTGGATATTTTCTCTAAAGGTGTTGAACCTCAGCTGAGTGAAGCTGGCCCCACATCAGAAATCCAAGCAAACGGGTGGAATGGTTAGTGCTGCTGTTGTATTTACAGTCACATACCATGATGTTGATAAGGTGCTAGTACATATAACGTTTATTTACAAGTAATAGTGTAATGCTTTTCAACCCGTTTCTGCTGGAAAATGGCTTTAGGAAATGACTTAGTGCCTTTGTTTATAAATTTAACAAAGTTCCTAAACAATTTTTATTTTAATACATTATTTACTTTTTTAATGTATTGAACCTAATTTTTTTAAATCAAATTGTATGAGGAATACAACAAAGTGTTTAAAAGGTGAACATTTAAATGACAGATGTCATTGCCCCCCAAAAAGGTGTACTATCCCAAAAAGCAAAGCAGCACAAACATAACCTACCTGCGTGGATTACTGATGTGGGTGAGGGGCAGCTTCACTCAGCTTTGAACCTCTTCCTTTTGATTTAGTTGTCATTTACTTTCAAGCCGTTATTTTTCTTTCTATTTTAATTGATTTTTTTTCTTTCTTTTCGTTCTAACCAACAGCAGATTGCACGTCTTCACAGTTGTAGTCAGAAGATGAAATACGCCCATTATGAACATGATTATCGGAACGTTTTGGGTCTTAATGATTTATTAGAGCTTTTTTTTAGGGTTGAATGGTTATTAGGCAAACTTCATCAATGATTTGAGACAATAAAGGTCACACCTGCAATGTTCACTATTACTTTTAGAGTTAATATCATTTTGTACAATCTTCGACACAACCCAAACTAACCCAAGGAGGTCAGCCTTAAAAAAAGGATTGTAGATAGGCCGGCCATGTTGGGTGTCTACTAACTCACGAGGCTGAGCAGACTTCAACACAGATGAAATCAGTTCTCTACAATCTTCCGTTAAGGATTCGTGGCCCAGAGGTGATCCTCCAAATTACCTTTTTTAATATCCTAAGAACTATAGTGCATGAGTTGTTCTTCACCAGCAGAAACCGCACCCCCAAAACCCACTTCAAGCCAACTTCCTTACCTCTATCACATGGTTACTCAATTATGTGACCAAAGGCTATCCTCAGGTGGGATTGCCTCCATAGGGAGCCTAAGTCACACCCACCTACTTCGGCATCATGGGTCCCCAGAGGAACGTAAAAATGAATGCAAGTCAATGGGGCTAAAAACGCCATTTTCTAATTCTACTTGTTTTGCGCCATGGATTTCACGTATGATGTCCGTGAATTTTAAAGATGCATTTTCGAACAGGGGGAACGATTTTTTAGGTTTTGTCCAGGACTACTAATGCGCTTCACGAAAGGGACGTCATTGAAGCAGACACGGAGAAACTGAGGGAAAATAGCTGTAAGTTCAGCAAACTTCCCACAGGAGGAAAGAACCACCATAAATCTGGTCATGTGGTAAGTAGCAGCTACGCTAGGAGAGAGGAGATTATGTGGTGATGTCATATATGTGACGTAACGATGTCTAGTGTGTAGTCATGCTAATTACGAACTTTTACAAGCTAATAAATCTCAAAGTACGTGACTGGCATGGTCGAAACACCTATCATTAGTTTTCATTTAAATTGCAGTACAACATGTGTGATCCAGGGTGTAAGGCAAAGCGGATTAGAAAACAACACTTTTAGCCCCGTTGACTTGCGTTCATTTTCGTTCTTCCGGGGACCCGTGAGCCGACCGGAAGCGGAGGAGACTTAGGCTCCCTATCCCAACCCGAACCCTTAGAACAAATTTAAACACTTTGCCTCCAAAGAGGCTATCTAAAGGCCTCCAGATTGGTCCTATTGAGTTTCGACAAATTCAGTCTAGTTGAGTCCAACACGGTAAAAACAGCTCTGTATCACCTTTCCATTTCATCCTACATCCATTTTGTTTGATTTTCAAAGGGACAATTTACAGCTCTGGAACAGGAACTTACGTCTTAAAGTCTCCTTCCGGAGTATTTCTCTTATTCGATGGCACCATCTCTATGTGGCACATTCGCTCCAATGTTTTAAGATAACGACTTCATGTTTTCTTGTTTATTAACGGGCTTCTGTAGCCGACAAACAGAACTAAAACACGTTGTTTTACAAGTATTATTCTCATATCCTCTTGTGTTCTCATATATTTATATTTTAAAGAGTTGTCCGTGAAAAGTTCATCAACTCTGCATCAGTTGAGGTATTCCTTAAATTTGAAGCATGTAAGCGGTAGTCTAATGCTATTGGTTAGTTCTGGTCAGCGCTCAGTTTCCTATTGCACGGAGCTCTGGGGGGCCAAAATAAACGTACATTGCTTACATTATTTCACAGTACATGATAAGATAATGAATTTTACGGATTTCTGAAAAATCATGCATCATTTCTGAAAGGGGAAAACTCCAGAAAGATACTTTAATAGTGTCCTCAGCACCAAGTCCAGCGTATACATCTTTCCAAAGTCCTCAAGGGACTTAACTTGTATGGAGACACAAAAGATGAATTTACATCCCAGAAGTTCTGACACTGGAAACACACCTTATGGGGCCATCAAGGGGCCACATTATTTTATAGAGGGGCCAAATATGAGTCCAACTTCACTACAAACTAAAACTCGCTTTATGGAGGTAACATTTCACCACCAACATGCTAAAATGCTTTAATGTAATTTCACGTGCATTTTTAATGTACACAGAAAATACAAATACACACAGCATTAGAGAAATTTTAGCATTGAATAAACATTTTTTCAAGTAGTCTTTGTGTAAAGTACGTTCGTGGGTGGGGGAAAAAATCCTGTTTGGCTCAATAATGCCACTAGTGTTTGGACTTGGATATGCACCCACCTATAATCTGATTATCACACACAGGGCAGAAGGGTGACAGGGCACGGGGATTTCAGGGGCCAATCAGATGTCAGCAGGGGCCAATGCCACTGTGGCCCCGCCCCTAGAATGGCCACTGAAGTGTGTATAATTGAATGAATCAGACCTGCTTGGAGAAAGCAGACTGTCAGTGCACAGGTCAAAACAAACTCTGGATTTTCTCAGCAGATTCAGACGACATCTCCTTCCCCAAAACATCGAAGATCTAAGAGCGTAAGATATCTACGTTTCTGTGAATACCTGCTGGTCAAGTTTGGGGGAGAGGTGTTGACTCTGTCCTCGTTCTTTGCTGAGGTAGAAGGGCTCTTCTCAGGCTTCAGGAATCCCTTTGAAACATAATAATCTTGGTGATCATTTGTTTCCTTTCCTGGTGTTGGACGTCCAGTCTGACTGCTCCATACTTCATTAGGTTACATGTCTTTTTCAGTCTTGCCGAGGCTTCTACTACTAACTGCACACCCTTTTACTGTTGAGCATCCACAGGCTGATTGATGATAATTTAGACCTAACTGCTCTTCATTGAATTTTTAATTATGGGAATGCATCTTTTGGGCTTCTGAGCAGCAGCACTTGTGCTCAAGAGTCAGAATAGTGAAAATAATTGTGACAAAATCAAGCGGCCTTGAACACCCGACTTCAGTATCTATTTCCACCTGTTAAAATAGGAGACGTCTTTCTGCTCTGGGATGGAGGTGACGGTCATCGCTGCTTTCTGATTGGCTGCATGTTGTTGGCATGTGGATCTTTGTGACTGCTTGGTGAAAACACACGTGTCCGGGTCCTGTTAGCTGTGCATAATGTGTGTGCTTTCTCTCAAATGGACTGAAATAAGTTCAGCAACACGATACAGCTTGTTTCAGCATCTTCTCCAGCTTTAAACAACAGGGGAGACTAATGTACAAACACACATTTGTCTTCTTTTCCCTCGGGTGTCGGTCCAAAGTTTGCATGTTTGTTCAGCTTATGTGTCTGAACTGTTTTTAGGTCTGTGTTTTTCCTTTCTCTTGACATTCCCCTTGTGGGTGACATGCAGCCTTGCTCTACTCTGATGGTTCCTGGTGCAGAATAGGCTCAAGTGTCCAATGACTAACGCCAGGATAAAGTGGAAGAATGGATCCATCCATCACTTTTCTCTGTATGAAAACACAGAACAGTTTTATTTGCTTTGGCAGAGTGACACTCTTTTGTCTGCTTTATTTATTTATTTATTGGGTTTTTGGTCATCCCACGCTGTACTCACTCATTCAACCCTCTTTGTGTTATTGGTGGTGATTGAGACTACATCTAACATACCTCATTATTAGAATGAGCTGAACATGATTTAGATGCATTGATCTTATTCCAGACCGCGTAAAGTGTCACTTAGCAGTGTCATCAGCAAACTTTAAGGCTGTTGTTGGGCTGGGCGAAATGGCCTAAAATCAATGGGTGTTTCTCAATGTCAAGGCGCCTGGCTTACGAGGACACTGTCCTTCCTTGGTCAAAGAAAATGGTTAAATGGAACAGACTTGCATCACGTGACACGGGAGATAACGTTATATTTTATACGTATTAGTTTCAATATAAATATATAACGAGCCTTTAATCTTTTTAATTGTGTGTATGTTTCTTAAATAAAAAATATAAGCGAGTTACTACCCGCTTGCCACCAAAGCTGCAACTACTAAGCAACTAACCAATCACAGATAACTTCTTTGGATCTAAAAAAAACATTTTAAATTGGTTCTCTTACCTTTAAATTTGAAAATTGTCCCCGATGTAGCCGCCGGCGTCTGATATGCCGTCCTTTTGAAAATACTGCTGTGAATTCTGGGTAATTTTTGACCAAGGCTAGGCTACAAGACACCTCCCGTGTATCCTCGCTCAACTAGCTAAATGGCTAACAAACGGAGAACACACACTTCGGTAGAACTTGAACATTGGAACACATCTTGGCGGTTCTTGATGACGCATCTCCTAGGCAACCGGGGCGGGGCCAAGAGATCAAGGCAAGGTTCCTTGACATTGAGAAACACCCAATATCGCGGTATACCGAGGATTTCACATTTAACGATAACTAGATAGTAACTACATGTCTGGCAGAGCAAAGCTAACCACTAGATGGGGCTATTTGACTCGAGGTGGTACAGCTTCTTAAAGGGACACGAACATCGCCAACCTACACACCTCTTTTCGTTTTTTTTTTATCATCAAATTTTTTGACATGGGCAAAACGATATCGGTTAGAGTCAGAAAGTTTGATATCGATAAATTTTCGATTTATTGCCAACCTTAATACGCCCTAATAATATTGCCCAAACAAAATACGACCCTTTTTGCATCCGTATTGCATCTCGGATAATTTTATGTGCTTCCCTGAAAAATGCCCAGTGAGTGCATTTTAGACATAATTTCCAAAGCGATGCATTCATGTCAGGAGCAGAGCTGTAGGCTCTTGCGGGACTCATAACATCGTGAAACCGCGTATTTTTACAACTTGGACTGAGAGGCTCGTGTGAGAGAGCGTGGAATGGCTTCAGTGATTAAGACCAAGAGTCTGCTGGAAGGTGGAGGCTAACTGTGACAGCCCTCCCTGGTTCCTAACTCTCCTCTCCCGTCTTCAGATTGAGAAGATCATGACCCTGATCGGAGCTGGCATCGAGTCTTCCAGAGATCAGCAGTACTCCACGCCAGGTAAAATACCTCCATCACTGTCTGTCTGTGTTGTAAAAGCTTAGTTTAACTACGCCATAGAAAGAAGAATCATCAAAGAAATCTAAAAGTTTGGGGACAGAACGGTGAACCGTGTCGCTTTGGATGAATGTAGTCTGTAGAATAGACAGAACAGCTGTTTCATGAAGGATATGGTTAGAATCAGACCTCAGATTCGTCTGGTTTATATAGAAAACTTTAAATCTGGCTTCAGGTTCTGCGAAACCTCAGCTGCATACATTTATTATCACAGAAACGAAAAAGCTAGTAGACCCAAGCAACGTCTTTATTTTCTATAGGCTGCCTTATCTTGGGTTTGAGTCATGCTCCTATGCTCGTGCTCTTTCAGGGTTAGGGTTTCCATTCGTAGGAGCTTTTAACTTGGATTCTTAGGTGGCCGGCTCTCAGAGACACTTGATTATATTTGTTGTGGGCTCTTAAGGATTCTGCACCCGCCGTCCTTTTGCTCCTCTGTGTTTTCTAAAGCCTGTCAGCCCGGTTGATGGATGGTGCTTGAACGATCGACTCCCTTCTCTTCAGCATTCCCCTCTCACATCACTCAGCGTTCACCTTCACTCTGCTCCGGCTTCTTCTCCATAGATTTAAACAATGCGGCACACCCCCCCCGTTCTCACACTCTTCCCGTTCTGGTCTGCGATGCCGTGCACAGGAGCGGGCTGCTTGCACATTTCACTTTGAGGAAAGCTGACACTACTGCAGTAAAGGAGTTAGCAGCCCGTCACGGCCTACGTGAATCCTCTCCTCTGGACATGTGAGCTTCAAGGAAACCGTCAGGGGAAGAAGCTGCGTCACTGGTTCCACCCCACCCCTGATCGATGCCTGGACTTGTGTGGATCGATGCCATTTCTTGTATTTCCTGCTCTCTGTTGATTAACTTCCGCATCAAACTGACTGGACTACAGGACGAGAGGATGCTTCAGGATCCCAAAAATCAAACACAAGCGATGAAAGCGTTGGGAGCTGGGGTCATAAACTGAAACAGGGGGCTTAAATGATAAAGAGCGGCCACCTGCAGTATTTCAGAGGGAGGGGGGAGGAGAGAGAGGGAGGGAGGGGAGTCGGAGGGTGGTGAACAGGCAGGACAAAAGGAGGACTTCGCTTCATCGTGCAGGATTAGAGTCTGCTTTAACGTTCACACTGGTGTAGACTAGATGGTAGAGAACACTGCTGCTCTTCACGTCTTGGACTCTTTCAGCACTCCTGCCTGAAGAGGATCTTCCAGCGAGCTTCAGCCAAAAGAGCTTTTGGATTCTTACTTTTCCTCTTTAACATAAAAAACTTGTGGATGTTGGACTGCGAGTCGAGAAAAAGAGATGTGCTGATTTAGTCCTTGGTGATGTAGATGAGGATGTTTGTGGTCTTCTCCCTGGTCCGGTCAAAGGTCAAACCTGACCGAGTTTCAGCCGGATGTTGACTAACGAGTTGTAGAAGCTGATTTCAGGACAGAAATGTGTCGACAGGACCAGAGGCGGTTGTGTGCTTCTGTAGATCGTTGCCGCTCTCAGATCAGTCTCAGCTCACTAAACTCGTTTCACAAGTTTGCGTCGGTCTCTTTGACTTCCGCTTTCCTCGTGAGCACGAACGTCTCCAGCTGATTCCCAGATTCTTGACCACACGAACGAAGGAACTAATGAAGCAGAAATCTTTTGTCTCCGCTGAAATAATCCGCCACTGGAAGAACTCCTCTGAAGTCTGGGTCTCTGTCTCTTCTCTGGTGACTTCACAAAGATGGAGCCTCACTAAATAAAACCCAAGTTTTAAGCGACTTTTTACTTATTTGCTCTAATTTGAGACGCTGGTTTTCTTGGTTGAGAGTTGAACCTGGAACCGTGAGTCGAATGAGTATCAGCACCGCCAGTTTGCCTCCAGTTTCTGGTGACTGTGGTCCGGCCCCCGCAGCCCTGCGGGAGCTGACGCCCCATCCACAGAGGACACTGTCTCCCCCGCCCTCCTGTTGCCGGTGCGCTCGGCTCTGCTGGCCGAGAATTATGTGGCAATGCCACGTCTCGTCGTCAGAGTGCCGCTGCTACCGGCTCAAAGGTTTCTCCCTCCTGAAGCGCTTTCCCCTCTCGGCAGGTGGTGCGAGCCGGCTCCTGGATCAGCCTGTGGGAGATTGGCTGGAGCACGTGGGGCTGCCGCAGTACGAGAGCAAGCTGCTCCTGAATGGCTTTGATGATCTTCACTACATGGTGAGTTCCTCAGCATATCGTTCTGACCTGTCAGTCGTGTTTTGTTTCCTGAGTTCATTTCCTCCTGCATTAATCCAGCTGATGCTGCCCTTTATTACGTAGAGGGTGATCCCATTAACTTTATCTAGAGTTTAACTAACTGCAGCATTTGATGGATTTGGCATCCACCCTGTTTCTCCCTCGGAGTCTCAGGCCTTCTTCATCTCTGTTTTATGATCCACCCGCTAGAGAAGCAGCTGCTGCAAGGCCACCCTTCCTGAATCCAGAAGCATCTGAGTGATCAGTGGGACGCTGTGGTCATGCTGATGGGCTCATCCAGCCCAAAGCATGCTGGGATACTGTGAGTGGGTCATGGCCACGGGGAGGGATGGGTACCGAATTCGGTACTTTTTAAGGTACCGACCGAATTCCATAGTACTGACCGAGCACCGATTCACATCGTTTCAAACGGTGTCTCGTTTCGGTACCCGTCCTTCATAACGAGAACTTGCCAAGACAGCTGCGCATGCGCAAGAGCGTTATGTCGTCGGTCGCTGCGAGCCAGTTGTAAACAGAGCAGCATGGTAGAAAGAACGCACGCTAACGCTTGGGTCCACTTCACTAAATGTGATGGGTAACTGGGTGATGGTGAAACCAGCGACAACGATCTAAGTGAGACATCCTCATCTTAATCTGCTCCGTAGGTAAATAAAATGTTTAAGATAACATTAGCTTGATATGTTAGCTTCCGTTTCACTAATGGTGCGTTCGCTTTCTCCTCGGAACTCCGAATTTCCGACTAGAACAAGAACGCGCTCTAAAGTTTGGCTTCACTTTACTAAATGCGACGGGTGATTGGGTGAAGATGAAACCAGCGACAACGATCTAAGTGTGAGGCATCATCGTTTTAATCTGCTCCAGCAGCTAAATAAACTGTTTAAGATAACGTTAGCTTGATATGTTAGCTTCCATTGCCACCGTTGTTATCAGCTAATGGTGCGTTCGCTTTCTCCTCGGAAATTCTAGCTTCCCAGTAGGAAAAATCAAATGAAAAAAGACGGCAAAAGGAATGACGATACACAGTAAATTTAGTTCACAGTAAAGATGTTTGCTTCAGTTTAATTATCAGCTTATGAAACTACAAGGACGATGTTAAAATACAAATAGTTGAATGTTATTTATCGTGATATTTATCAAATATTGTTATATATTGAGAAAAATATATATTTAATTATAAAAGAGAATTAAAATAATAAACACTCAAAAGTATCAAAAATTGGTACCGTTAAGTACCGGTATCGATTCGTAGGTACCGGGAATTAGTACCGGATCGATTCAAATGTCAAAGGTACCCATCCCTAGTCACGGGACCCCACTGCTTCGCTGAGCTGGTTGATCACTTAGAAAAATCACAAACTTTATTGTAAACATTAGAGAAGACGTAATATTAACCCACATGTTTTTTTATTCCATCCTGATACCATTAGTGGGGTTTATCTGTTCGGACCCTTTTAACGTGACATCTAATACATCAAGAGAAGCAAAAGGAGAACAGAAAAAAGAAAACTTTGATTATTTTGATCTGGCTTTGTGCAGCGTTCTGCATCTTGGATCAGTCAGGCATCGATGTCTTCTGTCCGTCTGGAAAGACGAGATGTTTGTTCTGAGCAAGCTAAATTCTTAAGATATCTCTTAAGTGCAGAAGAATTACAGAGTCATGATGATGTTTACTGCTGTCACACAGCTGCTCCAGTCCCTCTGTCATGTCTCCTTTATTTCTGATTCATGTTGATTAGAATAAACCGAACCAGCTATGCTTCTTGGTAGTTCACACGTCACACTTATTGTCTTCATGCGACCACGAGCACGCTGCGCTTCAGTACGACACACTCCATCACATCGTACCTGCCAGTGTGACCCCTCCTGCTTCAAATCCTCCGAAACAAATAGCCTTTTCTGTATTTGGATTAAGTTAAAATTCATCCGTTTTCTGGAATAAAATCATTAAGTTTTGTCATCTTGAATCTTACACTTTCACTGGATGTAAAGTAAATGATTTGGCATGTTTTCCCGCAGAAACTTTTAGGAATTCCAGAGTTAAAGAGCTTGTGCACACACGTTTCTGAACGGTGTTTAAACTATGTTTTATAACATGAAAGTGGAGCAGTAACGCCTCCGTCTGTGTGCTGATCAGCTCATGCGTTGAAGCCTCTGAAGTTTCTCTTTGAGTTTAATCTCCCTGCCGTCTGAGTAGTTCGCACTCGTCTTCATCTGCCTTCAGTCCTCTGCAGCGTTTCTGTTTCCATGCTAAGCTCACAGACCATCTGGAGGATTTTCTCTTTGCCTCGCCGTTTTCCTTCATTTATACCTAATAACTATTTAGAGCAGCAAATGTGTGACGTGTGCCCAGGAGTAAACATCCGTTGTATTTGTTGATTATATTTTAGTGAGCTAAACAGCCTCTACTCTCCCCGTCTGACCACTGAGGTCTCCAGTTTAGCTTCCAGGCTCCAGTAGCAGATCAATACCAGCTCTGATTGTTTTGCGTTGAAGCAGCACAGCAAACGAGTTTCCCCTCAAGTCAATTCTTTGCTTTGTTCATCTCGTGGAGCAAATGTCCCGACCGAACCAGCTCTGTGCCGCCTCGCCGCTCACGACACAAAGGGCCTTGTTGGTTTATTTTTTCACGCATCTTGTTAACGGCTTCTTTTGGCTGTGAAAGACTCCCCCTACGACCTGGAGATGGGTAATTGAGTAGCAGTGTGTGCGTTTTCATCTGAACGCTGCACCAAAGGGAAGCGAACATCAGAGCTTCGGTTTGTCTCTTCCTAGGTTTATTTTAAAGGTCAACGTCACTGAAAAACCATGTCTGGCGGATCTACGCCACACTGCTAACATTCATGGACTCGCCCATCTTGACTCACGACGGGGAAGGCTGTTGTTGGTTTAGCGTCCAGGAGAGAGCAAAGCGCATCACAGCTAGTAAAAGCTAGCCGTTAGCATTAGCAACTCCACCACAGAGCAGAACTCCTTCAGGTTCGAGTTATTTGTGGAGATTAAACATCAGCTTTGCGGAGCAAACAGTCCTTGGTAGGGTTGTGTTGCTGTTAGCCAATCAGAAACGAGATGTCCAACTATCAGGAAGAAGAACTAACCCCAAAATTCCACTACCTCCGCTCCGGCATGAACTCCGCAGCAAAAACGGTCCCGTTGTAGTCAATCAGAGCTGTTCCACTACTGCGGCCGTGCGGCGCAGTGCGCCTCCCGCCGTCCGGCAAAAATAGGATTGATTCTATTTTTGCCGGACGCCGGAGCACCTCCGCAGTCAATGGACAGAAATCACAACCGCCCAACAGGAAAGGGAGCAAGCACAACTTCCGTTATTTCACAATAAATCGATAAATAAAAAGCGTTTTTTGTTTCATATGCACAGGTTTAACAACTTTTAACAACTATCAATGGTGGCTGAACTTTAAATGCACAAAAATAAGCCATAAATACAGTTTCCACTATCAAAGTAGTCACACTTTGTTGATCCAAACACTGCTGATCTCTCAACACAAATGATGGGCAGATTAAACAGTTCATTTCGATGCTTCTCCCACACAACGGGTGTTTGGATATAACTTCCGCGTTTATTGCTCGGACTGTATCGCAAGATCTCGAAAATCCCGCGCATGCCTGTTTGCGCACCTCAGGTCTCCGCACCGGAGCGGAGCCGTTGTAGAGCGGGTAGCAAGAAAAATTGAGTTCAGAAGCGAGCGGCTGCGGAAGGCGAGGGCGGAGCGGAGGTAGTGGAATTTTGGGGTAAATCCTGTCGTGCTCTGCCACTCCCTCATCCAGCTAACTTCTACATCCTCAAACAGGTGCGCCAGAGCTTTGTTTCCCCCAGAGTGCGACTCACAAGGCATTCATTCCAACTCGAGATCACTGCACATGTATTAAAAATGAGTACAGTTGACCTTTAATAGGTCATGCTGCCATGAAATAACCACAAAGTGGTTTTAGGCTAGATTTAGTCAATTCAGAAAAATGCAGTATTGGCATCATGCCTGAAGGGGCTAAATGAATGGTTTAATTGATTTTCCCGTTGTCCAGCAGTGCAGATGTATTTAATATCCATTTTGAAACGTTTACAGATAGATTGAAAGTAAAGTTGTACGTAAATTTTTTCCACATCGTCCTCTGAGCTTTTCTTCTCGGGACCGTGAGGTTTTATTTCATCATTTTCATCTGCAGGACAAATTCTGAGCGTCTGTGTTTAGATGTGAGTTAGACAGTCGGAGGGCTTTTAACCCAGAGAGACTTTTTCAGTTACGCTTGCATGTTTGATGTGCTGATTTTAGACTTTTATTAACTCACTTAAACATTTGATACCGAGGTGTGAATGACTTCTAGGAGTAGCTGTAATTTTTCGTTGTGGCTCTTAAGATTGTACCATTTATTATTATTTTGTCGACTATATCGACCAGAATAATTTAAATTGCAATGATCTGATATTTTTCAAATCAAATCAAATCAAAGCTTTATTTATAAAGCGCCTTCCACAACCCTGTCAGGAAGTCCAAGGCGCTGAACATGGAACAGTACAAAGTTAATAAAGTGAATAAATCAGAAAATAAAAGCAATTCAAATTACAGATTACAAATTACAAAAAGGTGAAACATTCTAGTAGAAGACAAATGTGTAAAACAAGGGAAAAAGTGAACTAATGAAAACTGTGAGATAAAGTCAACATAAAAGAGGGCCAAATTCAAACATGTTCAGGAAACGCCAAGCGGAGTTTTCTTTTTTAACCGTACAGATCATGAAGACAATAATGTTATTAAAATCAAGTGTGTTGGCAGAGGAGCACAGTGCAGGCGGACAGTTGACCATAGACACACCGAAGGGTTTGTCTCCTTATTCCCACCAACAGGTGTCTAAAAATAATCAGTATGCTGTATAAGCATTGTTTCTAACAATAGTTTTTGTCTGTGAGATCTTATAAAAACTTGAAATCGCATTTATACGGGCTTAAATTTGGCCGATATTGACATGTCTCCCTTTTCACCTTGAAACCATGGAGATGTATGGCTGGACAATATAGCAACAAAGCATATTAATTAAAATAAATTCACGTTGATCGATATCAATGATGATTAGAAGGAATAGAAAACATATTTTAAGTTCAGCCCTGTCCGTTGTATGCTAGTGCTTTATGATAATACAAGTAAAAATAGTCTTCTACCCCTATTTCCTGCATTAGCCGCCATTGGAAAATAGACGATGTAACGCTCGGATTAGAAAATCCTGACAGATCTACGTCACACTGAAATCTAACATTCATGGACTCATCCATCTTGGCTCGCGGCGGTGAAGGCTGCTGTTGGTTTAGCGTGGGGCGACGGTGGCACAGGATTTAAGCGCTCGCCCCGTAGTCGGAAGGTTGCAGGTTCGAGCCCCGCTCAGTCTGTCGCTGTCATTGTGTCCTTGGGCAAGACACTTAACCCACGTTACCTGCTGGTGGTGGTCGGAGGGTTCGGTGGCGCCAGTGCTCGGCAGCCTTGCCTCTGTCAGTGCGCCCCAGGGCAGCTGTGGCTACATCGTAGCTCATCACCACCAGTGTGTGAATGTGTGTGTGAATGGGTGAATGACTGATTGTGTTGTAAAGCGCCTTGGGGGGTTCCAGGACTCTAGAAGGCGCTATATCAAATACAGGCCATTTACAGGAAACAGCCGAGAACGTCTCAGCTAGTAGATGCTAATGGTTAGCATTAACAACTACACCACACAGCAGAACTCCTTCAGGCTTTTGTTGTTTGTGGAGATAAAACATCAAAGAGGTGAGATGTCCGAATTTCAGGAAATAAGACTCCAGAACTTGCCGTGTTCTGCTCTCCTCTGCTCGTACGTGTTTTAGCGAGTCTGGCGATGCGATATATACATCACAGTACGGGGGAGACGATACGATATGCTGGGATACTAAAAGCCAGACAATAATTGTAATTTTTAAGACTGAATTTCACTGGAAAACTCAGACCAGATGCTTCTAAGACACATCCAGTGTTCTCGCGAGATCTCGATGTTCTGTCAGAATGAAGGCATTCGAACTGCTGCCACCCAAGGCCGGATTAACCATATGGACAATTGCCCAGGGATCCACGAACTCTAAAGGCCCAGGCCCAGGGCAGCAAGGGCACGAGCAAAATACTGTACTAGGGTGACCATACGTCCTCTTTTCCCCAGACATGTCCACTTTTCACTCTCTGTCCGGGCGTCCGGGGGGTTCTTGTATTGATGAAAATGTCCGGCTTTTCATCCAGGAGCAGGGATCGAGTTATGGGGGAGCTGGATGTCCTACACATCCAGGGGAGCCGGAAAAAAGTTTTCTACCTATATTACATCATTTATGGACTCTTCTGAGCAGAGAGCACAGAGAGCGGCAGAGCGCTGATCGTAGGTGTGCAGCGTTTCAGGCTGCTGCGTCCAGCGCACGGTCCATTCTCAAAGTGGCGCAACCAAAAAACTATAATTAGCACACGATCGTTCATGTTCGCACATGTTCTCTGTTTTCTGTCTTATTTGTGCCTGAAGCTCGCTACTGCGGAGCTCATCACCTGTGCTGCGGTGATTTCACCTCACTGACGCAGCATCGAAACACGCTCTCAGCTTTGTGGTCAGGAGATCCCTTTGATCTGCTCAGAAGTAACTGATGAGGTGAAAAAGTAAGAATCCAGGCAGCAGATTTTCTGGAGAATTTAGAGGAGGTGCAGGAAGATGAGAGACAGACAGGACAGGAAACAGTTAAATAAAAACAAGAAAACAAAACAAAAAGTAAAATGTAGGTAGATTTATCTCCACTACACATTTTTACTTGTATAAAACAATAAGTTATACACATGTAGTATTTACACATCTGATACAATTCAGATCGCCTTCAAAACTCAGTCACACACCCAGGGCCGTTTCAAGACATTTTGGGGGCAAAGCAGACACCCCCCCCCAGAAGCCTCTGTGTAATTCATGCCCTCTCCAGTAGTGTTAGTTATACAGTGTTTATAAAAGCCCCTCAGACATTACTGACATGTTCTAATATTATCAGATGAAAAACTAAATTATCAGACATGCTGTCTCATCTGCTTCTTTTCTAAACTTGCAAAAAGTAACAAAACCACCTGAAAGCCACTATTTGTGGATTCTCTGAAAGTTTCCATGGAGTGTGTCACAGCTTATGTTTTCATTGATCCTATCGTCTAATCTCACAGCTGAAACGAGCATCCTTAATAATCTGTGACCAGGAAGCGTACCGATGCTGTAGTAAAACAAAAGGTATAATAATTTATTATTAATAAAACCTTGTTGCAGCACTAAAGCAGAAAAATGAGATTTTGCAATAAATATGCAAAATATTTACATATGAATTGTTTTAGAGCCCTTTAATTGGCAGAATCTGATATTAATTTAGTTCTTACAAAAAATGGGTCCCAACGTGGTTTGTGTGGCGTTGCCATAGTGTGACGTCATAGGCACAGATCCCCTGTCCTCTTGTTTGGAAATGGAAATATGGTCACCCTACATTAAACAAACTGTCCACCCGGGCTTTTGCGCTGCACAGAGACGCTTCGCTGCCTACGACTTTGAACGTCAGTTGAGAGTCAGTCTCATGCAGACTGACCAATGAAGAGAGGGCCTCAAGTTAATTCTCTCTCCTCATTGGTCAGTCCACACGAGGCGGGTCAAAGGTTACCCTGAGCGGGTTACGTGACGTCAGGCATTCAAGTATTGAGTATATTTACTGCATATTACAGTAAAATATTCTGTATGTGACCATATTATGGTGATCCTTGGGTCGTGATGATGGGGCCCTTGAATATTGTTGCCCAGGGTACAACAAAGTGTTAATCTGGCCCTGCTGCCACCTAGCTGTTGGAGTTTGAGTTGCACCACACAAAATAAATATAGTAAATGTTTGCATGTAAATCTCAATAAAATTCAATCCATTGCTTTTAAATATCAATTCAGTATCAAAGTTTCCCCATATTTCCTTACATCCCTGGAGCAGACAGCTTTAATAAACTGGTGTTTATGACTTTAACTGAATAGTAACTGATCTGCCTAACCTACATGACTGATGAATCAAAAGGTTGGTTTTCTGCCACTGCACGACTGGTGTAAACTCACAGACGCCATGAACATTTGGAGTTAAGGGCCACCATACTGGTCTGACACCAACCTCACCCCACTTCCTGACCGGTACAGTCTCCGTTATCATGGACTGCAGCTGAAGCCACTTTGTAAAGGTGTGATGCTCACCAAGACATGTTGGGTTTAAAAAGGCTTTGTTCAAACATGCCAGGCGCAAAGAAAAAGTAATAATTTGATAGCAAGTCAGGAAATGGGCTACGCCTGGTGAGCAGCTCAGGATTTCCTCCCCCCTTGGAGTCGTTTATCAGTTAAGCACCGGAGACGGTGATGCAATCTTCCATGCGCTGTGCAAGTGCTGTCCATCCAGCTCCCACAATCCCCAGCGTGTTGCTGCTCACAGCTGATGGTCTTTATGGTGGCATCTTAGATTTAATGATTAATGAAGAGAAAAGGCATCTCCTTGTGAGTTCTGATGTCATACCTTACATCGATTAAGGTTTTAGAACGTGTGGATCCTAATATAACCTTTGATCTTCTTGGGGCTGTAGATTTCCTCAAATGTCCAGGATCTGCATGTTGATGGTATTTAAAAAAACACAAATGTGATGTTTTGTGTGAAGTTGTGATTCACTGGCAACCTCGCATCCAAAGCTCTTCACTTTTACTCTGATTGGCTGTTTGCTTCGGAGCTTCAGACAACTTGTCTTCTGTCTGAGAACGCAGGACTAACCAGAGGAGTCCGTCGTGGACACTGAACCATCACTCTCTGTACCCCAGACAGCAGCTGCCAGACTTCTCTTCAGATTTAGTTGCTGACCTTCTTCGGCTGCTGTTTACGGCTCGCAGCCCTCCGGATCTGCCTGAGCGACTTCCTGATGTCCCACTGGTCGCTTTGAGTTATATGACTTCATGAAGACTTATTTATTTTTGGCTGAGTGGTCATGAAATCGGCCAACATGGCATTAAAATGAATGATGTCCACTCCCGCATGTCGGATAGATTCTGCTCTTTTATCTCATGTCGCTGATGGCGACTCGTGGCTGCTTCTCTGTGACATCACATGTTTTATTTTGTGTAACCAACTCCTGGTTGGATCATCGTTCTTGTCCGTTCTCGTCAGTTCTTTGCTCCGTGCATGTGGACGATGTCACCGATGGAGAATTGACTGGATTCTGCAACGTTAGCATGTCTGTTATCAGCAGCTAGCCTCCAGAAAGGAGTTCTCTCTTGATGGAGTTATCTTAGTTACATTCTGCCTGTTTGGGAATTTCATGGGTCGTTTGAGTGCTTACCGATCTACTGGATCATGAAAGTGGCTGCATGTTTCACCTCACAGTCCTCCTTGTGCTTTGCCCTCAGGGGAGCAACGTAATGGAGGACCAAGACTTGCGAGAGATTGGAATTACAGATCTGAGCCACAGGAAGAAGATCCTGCACGCAGCGCGCCCTCTACCAAAGGTAATGGATCAACGACGGTCTGCTCACGCGCATCCCGTCGTTTCCCCTCGATCCCCGGAAGCACCCGTGACAGGTGTGTTTTCTGACAGATAAAAGCTCTGGGATGTGACGGCAGCAGCTCCCTGTCCTCCTGGCTGGAGAACCTGGGTCTACACGAATACTTGCACAACTTCCTGTCCAGCGGCTACCGCAGCCTGGAGTGTGTGAAGACCCTGTGGGAGCTGGAGATTGTCAACGTGAGTTTATGTTTGACTTTGAAGAGTTTCAGAGGAAAGAATAGCCTTCTTGTGTGTCAAAGACAGCTGGACAGTTCCAAAGGTTCTTAAAGAGCAAGTCACCCCCAAATCACATTTTTTTTTCTGATAAACTATATAAACGAGTGTCTAATCATGCTACAGACACGTGTCGTCAATAATTTGGCACTTCAGTGCATCTTGGTTAAAATTCAAAAATTCTGCCTAAAACTGTCAGTGTTGCGCCGTCGTCAGGTAAAAACTCTGCACTGTATTTGAATTTAAATCTGCCACCGCTATTGGCTAAGAGGTATGCTATGATGTCATCTGGTACATTATGATGTCATAATGCAATTGTGAGCCTGTGTGTGTGTATTTGTTAGCGGCTCCGCCCTCTCGATCTGCCAAGCAACAGCATTTGTTGCATTTTTCAAACATGAAGTGGGAGTGAAGTAAGTTTCTTGTAGGGGGTGACTTGCTCTTTAAGGTGGACATACATCTACATGCTGGGACATGTTTTACCGTGCAGCCAACGTTTGGTCCCAGTGACAGCATGAAGCCATTAGTGGTAACTGGTATAGTTACTGATAGGTTTGCATGCGTTTCCTCATGGTCAACAGAGCAGGACGAATTATTTTAATGACTCTTTAGAGGTCCACTCAAATGTGATATTAAATAGCTTGATGGCTTGTTTTTTATCTCCTGCTCGCTTCCGTTTTGATCATCTTTGCTGTCTGCCCCCTCAGGTGCTAAAAATCACCTTGCTCGGTCACCGGAAACGCATCATTGCCTCACTAGCGGAGCGGCCCTATGAGGAACCTCCTGTCAAGCCTCCCCGCTTGTCTCAGATTAGGGTGAGGACTCTTGCAGTGCTTCACGTGGTAAAGACGGGACTAGAGAGCTAAGTGCGTTAGACTCCATGTGTGCAGTGCTACGACCTGCCTGGATCCCAGACCTCGTCTCCTCTGAGCCAGATGGAGTCCTGCACGGGACGCTCCATGGACCATCTGCTGCCCGCAGGAGAGCCGTGCAGAAAGAAGGTGCCAGAAGCTGATTACGACGTCACCCAAAGATCCAGCAGCGGACGGCACCGGCCCCAGGTTGGTTTTCTATTAGCAGTGATTGGATCCGAGCAACATCTGGGCGTTTCCTTTTGAATCGTTCTGGCTGTTTCTGCAGGAGCGGCATGAAGAGATGCACCAAGAGCCGCGTCTGACGCTGCGACCGCCGAGTTTAGCAGCACCGTACGCTCCGGTCCAGAACTGGCATCACCAACCTGAGAAACTCATATTTGAATGTTGTGCCTACGAAGCCAGCGTACGTTGATCCCTTTTTTATTGGGACTGCACAATACCGTAGAGACTTTACCGTTGTTGCAACATCAACGTTCTCTGTCCTGTTCTAGTACCTTGGTTCTATGCTCATTAAGGATCTGAGGGGAACTGAGTCCACGCAGGATGCTTGTGCTAAAATGAGGGTACGCAACAAGCCCCTCCTCTACTTTTACGCCACAATCAAACTGACTGCTGATGAACTTTGGTGTGATTTGCTTTCCTCCAGAGGTCCACAGAGCAAATGAGAAAAGTCCCAACCATCGTCCTCTCCATCACCTATAAGGGAGTGAAGTTTATAGATGCAGCCAACAAGGTGACCGTGGTTTTTCACCTTGTAACAAAGTGATCGCGCCTTTATTCTGATGCCTTTCGGTTGCTGGTTTCACCTTAGCTTGTGCCTCTTTCACTTTTCTAACTGATTTGGGTTCGTGCGTCCCTTTGTAATAATAATAATAATAATAATAATAATAATAATCAGCGTTTTACCGTCATCATTTTACTCCTTTTGCTGCAGAACATCATTGCCGAGCATGAGATCCGAAACATATCTTGTGCAGCTCAGGACCCGGAGGACTTGTGTACATTCGCCTACATTACTAAAGACCTGCAGACTAGCCATCATTACTGCCATGTCTTCAGCACAGTAGACGTGGTAAGCGCACACTTTTTTGTTTACGTGACTCATAAAAAGTTTTCGTTTTTTTTGTTGTCTGTATTTTACAAAGACGTTTCCATAGCAACACATGAAACCGCAGACAGTAATAAATTAAACCTGCAGGAAGCAGTTTAATTGTTTTATTTATTCAGGATTATTCTGTTTCACTCCTGAAGATGGAAAAAATGTCCTTCACATCATTTCTTAATTAGCTACGGTAATCTATGGAATGTATCTTAGTCATGTAATTTATGTCCCTTTTCCTGGATTAAATGAACGATAAATGACCCGCACTTGTATAGCGCCTCTCAGAGTAAGGACTCCAAAGCGCTTTACACTACAGTGTATCATTCATCCATTCACACACACATTCACACACTGATGGTGATGAGCTACGACGTAGCCACAGCTGCCCTGGGGCGGCGCCACCGGTCCCTCCGACCACCACCAGCAGGCAAGGTGGGTTAAGTGTCTTGCCCAAGGACACAACAGCAGAATTCTCTGTCCGGAGCCGGGATCGAACCTGCAACCTTCCGATTACTGGACAACCCGCTCAACCTGTTGAGCTACTGCTGCCCAAGGATTATTTTCATCCCTTCTGATTTAAACTGATTTTGAACCCGACAAGCTTCAGCTGCAGCATTCACTCATCCACACGCTGATGGTGATGAGCTACGGTGTAGCCACAGCTGTCCTGGGGTTCACTGGCACCCCCGGTCCCTTTGATGCCCAGAAGCATCAGAAGCTGTGTTTTGAGTCGACTCTTAATTCCACATTATAAAAATGTCAGATTAAAACGTAATCTAGCATGTTGAGGCTTCAGAGGGTGTTTTTCTGTAGGATCTCAGTCTGACCTCACCTCTCTTCACACAGAACCTGACCTATGAGATCATACTGACCCTGGGTCAGGCGTTTGAGGTGGCCTATCAGCTGGCTCTGCAGGCCCAAAGGACCAAACAGCACCAGAATCTCCCCGGAGGGGCCAGCTCCGAGGCAGCTGAGAACAAGTCCAGTCGACCTGTGCCCAAACCACGGGGGAGTGTTCGGAAGCCTGGGGTGAGTCGGGATTTTCCGGAATGAGGGACACAAACAGTAGAGCCCTGCACTGGAGCCCCAGGCCTGCGGGTCGGCCCGGCCCAAGGGCCGGGCTTCAGGCCAACGACTGTGTAATTAGGTTGGACACGGGCCGGGCGCCTTTATTTTTAATCGAATTCATTAAAAAAACTGAAACACTTAAACACAGCAGCACCTGCCTGCTTCTCACGCACCGTTAGCTCAGTTAAGGTCTGTGTGGTTTATAAATGCGCCTATATAAACAAATTCTCAAACTGCTGATTGAAACATGTGCCCCTATTCTAATATGCCATTTTATTTCCACTTTGATATGTCAGAAACCATTTGTTTATTCTCATGAAAACGGCAGCGTTCCATTTTTCTGTGAATAAATTCGCTTTGCAGTAAAAAAAAAAAAAAAAAGCATTCATTGCTGGTTCAGAGCGCATTTTCAGAGCGGCAGATTAAATTTACAAACACTTTATTAATTGGGAACGTTTATTTAATCTGCCGCTCTGAAAATGCGCTCTGCAGTTAGAAAATTAGAATGCTGCTTTTTTTTCTAATTGCACAAGAGCGCATTTTCAGAGCAGATTAAATTTACAAACACATCCAATTAATATAGTGTTCGTAAATTTCATCTGCCGCTTGAAAAATACGCTCTGTTAGAAAAAAAGCTGCATTGATGCTGTTTTTCCTTCTTTTCTTTATTTTTATTTTTTTACTGCAGAACGCTTCCCACAGATAATTAGAATGCGGAGCATTCTATCACGCTAAAACATTATAAAAGGTAAAAAAAAAAGTCAGGCTCGGGTCGGGCCAGAGAATCCTGAAAACCTCCTCGGGCACGGACACGGGCTCAGATTTTAGGTCCGTGCAGGGCTCTTAACACACAGGTTGGAGCATCACTGTGATCCAACTGTGCTGATTTTTCATAATAAGTCAGAGAAAGGTCAAAACGTTCTTTTCTGATTTATTTATTTTTCACCTATTAAAATATTTGTACTGACTAGCATGGACGTAATTTTGGGGGGGACAGGGGGGACATGCCCCCCCCACTTTTTCCAAAGTCAAGTTTTGACCCCTGCACTTTTTACCATCCAAAAACAATATTACGCTATATTAAATTGACACTGGTTGAGTTCTAGGACCAAGCAGAAAACAACCTTTTGTGTTGAAGCCTGTTTCCTATTAGAACATACTGTAAAGATACCCCTCCCACCGCCACCCCCGTGTCCCCCCCCCCACTTCTAAAGTGAAAATTACGTCCATGCTGACTGGAGGGCTGCAGCTCTCCTGCTTCTCACTCTGAATGTCCTCCATCTGTAGAGCACAAACGTGAGTGGAGAGCTTTACTTTCTCCTGAGATCAGCGGTCTTTAAAAAGTAGCCAGAAACTCATCTGTCCAGCTTACATCTTCTACGCAAACGCCCGTGAAAAACCTTTCCTCTTCAACTCCAGCTGCAGCTCAGCGGCTTCACTCGCCAACCTATCTGTTATATGCTTGTCTTTGCTGCCTTCTAGTGGCCTGCTAGCGGTAAAACAAGTCTCGCTGCAGTTGCAAAGCCACAAATGAAAATGTAGAGATTGCAACAGTACTTAGATTATTTTCTATTTATATCTGTATAAATTAGGTTTAATCAGCTGTCAGCACCATGTTACTGTTGATCTGCAAGCTTCACAATCCAGAGAGACCCCCCCCCCCCCCCCCCCACACACACACACACACCACCTAAATCAAAAAACTTTCCTGTTTTTTTCTGAATTCTGAGTAAAAAAAATCAGGTTTCATTCCAGAAAATGAATTTATATATATATATATATATATATATATATATATATAGTTTACAAATAGATTTAGAAATATTACAGGTACTTAGAGCATCATTCTGTTGTGGACATTTGATGCAATTTTTTTGATAAATGCTTGAAAAGCTGCTTAATCCTTGTAATTTAAGTCACGTTTATATTTAAAAACAAGTTATTTTTTAGCACCTTAAGTTCTTGAAGCCACTGTGGAAGGTCCGGAGCTGCAGGTTGCAGATGAGCCCTGCTCTGTAGTCATTTAGACGAGCACTTTAATACTGTTGAATTTGATTTGATAAGATGCGGTGGTACATGATGACAACACTCTGGGGTAGCTGGGGGCATCTACAGCCTCAGAGACTGTGTAGGTCAGGAGGTGTCTAGATGTAAAATGGTAAATGGCCTGTATGTGATGTAGTCCTCAAACCCCCCAAGGCGCTTTACAACACAGTCATCCACTCATGCACACACGTTCGCTCGCTGCTGGGGCGCACTGACAAAACCCAGGAAGATGAGACCAGGAGCTCACGTTGTGATCGAACCCGACGCCGCGAAGGTTCTGATGTTGTCTCTGTCCTTACAGGGGGACATAGTGGACCAAGAGGGCGGCTCTCAGGCCAGTGCCGCATGGCTCACGGACTCTAAGGAATCCAAGCGCACCATCAGCACTAAGTATGAGACCACCATATTTTGAACCCTCCTGGGCCTGGTCTCACTTTTCCTACTTCCCTTCCTCCTGTGTGCCTTTCACTGTGACTTAACCTCTTCCTGTGCACCGAACACCCACTTCCTCTGTCCCGACTTCACTGCCGGTGCTCCTCTACCACGTTTGACCAGTGGCACCTTCCACCTCGCCGGATTGCTCTACAAGCCTTCCACTAACCTACAACCTCCTCCTGCCTTCCCCTCTCGCCCTCCCTCACTGCTACCCTTTAAACTGTTATCTCTAGTAAATCAGCTCTTTCTTTCCTGCTGCATCAGGCGACGGCCGCTCTGAGGCTGGTCACTCTTGTCGCCTCCTCTGAGCGCTGATTAACTCCCAGCGAAAGCCACCCGCTGCACCCCACCTGCTCCCGAACAAAGCTCCCGTGACTCCGCGTCAGCGGGATGCAGCTGTTCTAGAGATTACATACAGGAGAGCCACACTGGTCTCAGATCGTAGCACTGTGACGAGGACCTTTTTACTTCTCCAGACAGTTGAGAGCCCAGGTTGTCCTAAAACATCTCATTTGTCCACCAGGGGAATTGTCCAGCATGATTCTACGATGTACTGACTCTTATGAAGCACTTTTGTCCAAATCCAAGCTTGTAATAATTGTATTTCCTCTGTCCTGTCATTCTTTTTTTTAATAAGAAATGCCTTCAGTATTCATCCCGTCATCATTGCCTGTCTCTTTTTTTTTTGTGTGTAAATGATTCCAGGTTAATGTTTGACAGCTGCTGGTAAAACGCTCCTCGTGTGCAGGAGCATCGGTTTATTAACCTCCCTGCTTTGTGTGTGTGCGTGTTCCCTCCCTGCAGCTGAACTCTGCTCCTGTTCAGAAACACAAGACCAGAATGAGCCCTGTTTCATGGCACGGGGGCTCCATTTTTTTGCTGTCATTGTTGGAAAGGTGACCCACTTCTAACGCAGCAGATCACACCATCAGTCGGATCGCGTTTGCAGCTGCACACGGGATCCTGGAGACAAAAGCCACTCCTCCTCCTCCTCACCAGTGTGATGTCTCCATGTGATACGAATCAGATGTCAAGTATTTTTTGTGCATTTGCCTAAAAAAACTAAGTTGTGGCCTCCTTCGCAAGAGGGTACGTGTTCACTGTTATGTAGCTCGCAGGTTTTACTGGAGATCGTAGAAGAGGAACCGGTACGAAACAGGAAGCTCACACCGTAGCTCCGTCCCCTGTTCAAACATAATGACGTCAGCTCAGTGTAATCCTGCATGAGAGGACATTTTTAACCAAACGTTTCACTACACCGCCCATGTGAAATCCCAGGTTATGTTAGGTTTTTCAGATTAAATAGCGACGTGTGTCCTAATGCTGGAGCTGGATGTTTCTCTGATAAATATTCTTGTATTTGGTTAAATTACAGCGTGAGGATTTAGCTGCGTGCCACTCCCAGTTCACTGACTGCTGACGGTACTGTTTGTTTGGGTACTACTTAGATCCGTTTTGATTTAACTCGTGTAAACGCGGTACGTTGTCTGGCCGGTACAAGAACACGCCGGCGTCCGCGCCTTCAGCCTGGTGCTGTTCTGCTTTTGCACATCACTGAGGATCAGGAGACATTTTGGGACTAATCTGATTACAACTACAATGAGATCCATATTGTAAATGAATTGAGCCGTCTGTATTTTGATACTTGAATGATTTTTGCTTTTATATAGATATAAATATATATAAATATGTATGTATGTACGTATATAATTCTTGACGTTTGTCAAGATGGAGAAAAAAGGACTGTCTTTTACACAGAAACATATCGGGACTGAAAACCCTGTGGTTTAAAAAAAAGGCTGAGAAAATCACACAGAAGAGGAACCTCATTTCAGATAAAAGATTGTAAATAATCTCGGGCTTCCGTCTTTTTTAATGATTATTTTTCATAAATGTGCAACTAATAAATGTCGGCCTGAGAAACTGTCTGAGTTTTATTTCTCTTGTTTGGTAAATGGAAAATAGCCTGAGTCCTAGAACCCTCCAGTGTGCTTTACAACACCCATGCACACACAAACTCACAGCCACAGCTGTCCTGGGGCGCACTGAGAGGAGAGGCCTGCTGACCAGCACCAGCAGGCAGCGTGGGTTAAGTGTCTCACCCAAGGCACAACAGCAACCCTCTGAGGTGCATAATGTAGAAATGAAGTAAAAACACAATCCTGTGGTAAAATGTGGTTACTGCAACCATTTTAAGCAACTCCGGAGTTCTTGATGGTCGTTAGAGTTGTGGGTTGTGCAGTATTAGCTCGCAGGAGACATGGCTACCCCACACTCAATTCAGTTCAAAAATACTTTATTAATCCCAGAGGGAAATTGATTGCTGTAGTAGCTCAGAATAATAATAATAATCAAGTCATCAAAGAGTTGTTGTATATTACAATGGCTGTTGGCAGGAAGGATCTCCAGTAGAGGTCAGTGTTGAAGCCAAACTGAAGAAGCTTCTGACTGAAGACACTCTTCCGTTGTCGGACAGTCTTGTGAAGAGAATGCTCAGGGTTGTCCATCATTTTCTTCATTCTCTGGAGAATCCTTCTTTGCATTATCTCCTCCAGTGGTTCCGAAACTGCCGATACTCCTTGAAAGGGCTTGGAGTTCCTCCATCTTGTTGGCCAGTGATCTCACATTGCCCATTATGATCGATGGAAGAGATGGTTTGAACTTCCTCTTTCTCTGTCTCCGTTTTGCTCCCGCTCTGCATCCCCGCTTCTTGCGTTTTAGCTAATTTGGGATTTGTGGCTTCAGTTGAGGTATTATTTCAGCCTTTCCAATGTTAATCAGCTGCTCCCGATTGTAAGACAGCTTGTTGCCATGGTTACGTATCATAACAAATGCTCAAAAAGTGAAAAAAGCTAAAAAAAAAATAGCAGAAAAAATCCTCCAAGCTTCAGAGCACCAGAAACAGAAAAGTAAAGTGTCCAAAAAAATACAGTTTTTCTTCAGAAACTAGAAGAAAAAATGTCCAAGAAAAGGCAAAACTTGCATGTAGTCAACGGAGCTACTCCAACATGCAGCCACCCAGAGCAGCGCAGTTCCGGGTGGTGGTAAACTAGTTTAGTTCTGTCAGGATGCCTGTTTAAAGAAAACCAGGCAGGTTATGCGCAGTTTACTGGTTCACAGATAGGTACGTGACACAATTAATACACCAGTAAGGAATAAAATCATATGAAGGTAGGCCAGTCCCTACACAAGCAACAAAAGAGAGAACACAAACTTTATCTACAGTCGCTGTCTGTGGTGCTGAAAGAAAAGGATGGATCTGATGCCTATTTGGGTTTGAAAATTAAACAACTGGTTAGTATTATTTAAAAGAAATATCAGTAACATGACACAAAGCCTAAGATTAGCTGGAAGTGAACGATTTGGGGCCTTTTAAGAGGAGATCCTTTCAAGAAAGCACCCTTATATCTCGTGGCCTCCAGTAAATTTGACCTCAGTGTCACCAGACGAGCACCGTTGGATTTAGATAAAGATTAACAAAAAACTGACATTTAAAGTATTTTGAATGTCATGAAATTTGCTAAATGTAGGAAAAATTTGCCAAATATAAAACATATTTGATATTTTGCACCAGTAATTTACACTAGGCATCCCATACATCCACACACCTGCGTGAACCAGAGAAATTAATCAAATTTGGCCCTGCGGCCCATTTTTGCATCTCCTAATCTGGCTATTAACTGAAAGTATGAGAAAAAAATAAAACACATGATGCACAGAATCCTTACCAACTGATTCCAACCCTGACAACAGTCATTTCCACTCTGGTGAAGTTGGAGCAAGTTTGCAGGTAGGATTTGTGAATGTCACAGAGAATTCATATCTTTGTATAAGTTTAGTTATTAGTACATTTAATCTCGTTAACGTTTTCCCTGGTGACGTTAGCCTAAGCCTGTAAACAACAGCACATTAAAGAGCAAGTCACTTCCAAATAAACTTTTTTTTGCTGATAAACTAAATAAGCGAGTGTCTAATCGTGCTGCAGACACGTGTCGTCAATAATTTGGCACTTCAGTGCATCTTAGTTCAAATTTAAATATTCTGCCTAAAACTGGCAGTGTTGTGCCGTTGTCAGGTAAAAACTCTGCACTGTATTTTAATTAAAATCTGCCACCGCTATTGGCTAAGAGGTATGCTATGATGTGAACTGGTACATTATGATGTCACAATGCTGTCGTGAGCCTGTGTGTGTGTATTTGTTAGCAGCTCCGCCCTCTCGGTCTGCCAGGCAACAGCATGTGTTGCATTTTTCAAACAGGAAGTGGGAGTGGAGTTAGACTCTGGTAGGGGGTGACTTGCTCTTTAATGTTTGTTATTTACTTTATATCATTAACACAAGTCTGCAGGTGTGGACGGTCTTGTTAAAGATACTTATAACTTTATATTCGCTATAGCTTTAACAGCTTTGGCTTTTGTTACTGTAACGGCTGTGGATCATTAAAAACTGCGTCTTTGTTGCTGTTATGAGAATTTTTATGTTATTGTTTGAAAAACAGACGTTAATAAAGCACATTTAAAGAGCAAGTCACCCCTAAATCAACTTTTGTTTCTGCTGACAAACCTAAAATGAGTGTCTAATCGTGCTGTAGACACGTGCAGTAAATAAACCGGCACTTTAGTGCATCTTAGTTCAAATGTAAATGTTCTGCCTAAAACTGTCAGTGTTGTGCCGACTTGCTCTTTAAATTAGCGGCCTCCTTGAGAGGATTTTAATTGATCTGAAATTGGTTTTGCCCTATAAATTGTGAGTGTGTGTGAGTGTAATGAATTATGCAGCATAAGTTATTAGAACTGTTGAGTTTTCTAGTTTTTATACATTTCAGTGATCCCACCGATTATGGAGAAGAACTTTAAGAGGACGGATGTGGTAGACAAGTGAGCACCAGAGTTTTACCCACACGAACACTAAATTCACACAACAGCTCTTTGTTACAATGTTCCAGATGTTCTTGTGCTTCTGTTGTCTCTGCAGGTACCACGCCTACAAAAAAAATATGGGACATGTTCCCTCTCTGCTCTGGGAAGGACAACGGGGCACAAATAAGAACAGATGTCCAGGTGGGTTCTAAATAAATGCATTTCCATCCTAAGAATAAACCTTTAGAGCTCCTCCCTGACTGGAGGCAATGTTCCATCAGGACCAGTGTCTCACATCAGCTGTATGGGGAGCACCAGGGGAGGTTCTAGAGTAAGAGGGCAGGCCAGGCTGGGGCCAGCTACTGCAACTGCCTTAACCACTCACTAAAAGAAATGACAGAATAATAGACTGGATAATAAATCCAGATCAGAGAAGGGAGATGGCTTTATTTTAAACACAACATTTAGTTTTTTTTGCTTTCATTCTCTGGAAAAACTTGCCCATCAGCCTCCTCTTCCCCCAAAGGCTCCTGTGAAGAAGAGAAAGCTTGCTCCTATCCCAACAGCAGCAGAGGGTCAAGGCAACCCCAAAACAAGCAGTTCAGCTTAAAATAATGTTCTGAGTTCTACAAAAAAAAAAAGAAACTCATAGCTTGAATTTTGAGCAAGTCTTTTGAATTTTGTTTTGACTGAAATAAAAAAATCTAATTATTAAATATTTTTAAAGGTGACCTGCTTTTTTTAATAAAAATGTGAGTACTATGGTCGACACAAAATATTTTCATGAGGTTCTTTGCACAAAGTTCTTCTCGTATAAAGCGATTTCAGCAGTTTTATTCTTGACATCTTCCCAGAATGAGTCGTTTAAGGGCTCTGCAGGTCAAAGAGCAAGTTACCCCTAAATCAACTTTTTTGCTGGTAAACTTAAATGCTGTAGGCAGACGTGATTATTATTTTTTTACATTTTAGTTCATTTTATTGAAATGTTCAGCCTAAAACCACTGCTCTCTCAGTCTGCCTGGTGACACCTCCTTTAGGTGCATTTTTCAAACAGGAAGGAACTAAGCACCACTGTTGGGGGAGATGCTAATCAGACTTTTAATACCCTGATCGAATGTTGGAGATTTTTTATTTTATCCATTTTCAAGCCAGGTAAGGTTCACAACGACATTAAACAGCTGGAAAGGCAAACGGGCCAAGCTAAAGACAGACAAAGCAAAGCGGTAGCAGTTTTAATGTGGAGTGTGGAGCAGATCATTTTGCTGATAGGAAAGGTCCTACATCTGAGAATGATGAGGTGATAGTAGCAAGGCTCTTTTATTTATTTTTTTCTGGTACTGCGCTGCTCTGGGTGGCTGCATGTTGGAGTAGCTCCGATGACTATATGCAAGTTTTGCCTTTTCTTGGGCATTTTTTCTTCTAGTTTCTCAAGAAAAACTGTATTTTTTTGGACACTTTACTTTTCTGTTTCTGGTGCTGTGATGCTTGGAGGATTTTTACTGCTATTTTTTTTTAGCTTTTTACACTTTTTGAGCATTTGTTATGATGCGTAACCATGGCAACAGTCTGGTTTACAACCGGGAGCAGCTGATTAACATTGGAAAGGCTGAAATAATACCTCAACTGAAGCCACAAATCCCAAATGAGCTAAAACGCAAGAAGCGTGGGTGCAGAGCGGGAGCTAAACGGAGACAGAGAAAGAGGAAGTTCAAACCATCTCTTCCATCGATAATAATGGGCAGTGTGAGATCACTGGCCAACAAGATGGAGGAATTCCAAGCCCTTACAAGGACTCAGCCACAGTTTAGGCAGTTTCGGAACCACTGGAGGAGATAATGCAAAGAAGGATTCTCCAGAGAATCAAGAAAATGATGGACAACCCTGAGCATTCTCTTCACAAGACTGTCCGACAACGGAAGAGTGTCTTCAGTCAGAGGCTTCTTCAGTTTTGCTTCAACACTGACCGCTACTGGAGATCCTTCCTGCCAACAGCCATTGTAATATACAACTCTTTGACAACTTGATTATTTTTATTCTGAACTACTACAGCAATAAATTTCCCTCTGGGATTAATAAAGTATTTTTGAATTGAATTCAATTCAATGTGGAGTTACCCAGGAGACAGCGGTGTAAACGAAGGGGTTCAGCTGCACATCTCAGCCAAACGGCATCCCAACGTGGACGAAAACGGTTTCTGACCAGAGATGGGTGGTCTGTGAAATGTAGTGGCACAAATAATATCCTAAGAGTAAAAAGTTACTTGAGTAATGAGTAACTGTTTGAGAATAAAAAGATTTTGCTTCATCGACGTCCAAGCGCTCTGTCCGTGTTTTATATATATTTTTTCAAACAGCAAATGCGGTTTGTTTTCTAGCTTCCAGTAGCACCAACGCGGTGACGTCAACCGTAGAATATGCCGTTATTTTATTTTTATTTATCCTGAATGGAAATTGCACCAAAAATGTCCCAACGTCAGGAACAATAAAGATGTTTGAATCTTTATTCAAGGCTGTTCTGAGGCTTGTGTGAGTGAGGTCACTGCTTTGGATGAGACGTTTTAGCATCCTGAGGCTTTCTTCACAAATGAAGGATCATGTTTCAGTTTAACCTTCCGAGCAAATAAACAGTAACAGTCAACCTTAAAATCTAAGTCATTTTCAAACCGGTAGGCCACAGTTGTAGTCCATTAGCCGCTCATGCCAAGAAATGTTTGCACCACAATCATCACGCGCAAACTCGCACATGTCACACAAAATAAGACATCAGTTTCCAGAAAATCTTAATAAAATATATTTTGGTCCAAGAGCTGATTTGCAAAAATACATGTGCAATAATTGATTAGACGAGCCATCGTACAGAGCATCTGTGCTGCCTTTTCTGAGTCCAGGAATACCAGATCATCTCACCGTTTAAGGCCAAGCAGCTGAAAAGTAGTGTTACGATCAATAAAGGTTTACACAGTTCTCTAAATCTAAAACAGCAGATAAATCCTACAGTAGCAACTTTACTCTTCTAAATGACACACAGAGTACATTTAACATTTAAACACAAGCACAGTTTCATCAGAACCAGGATGGGTGTGCTCAGAAGCTCTGGTCCCTGGTGGTCCTCCACACAGGGTGGAGCTAGACACGCAACAGGAAGACATGTTCACAGGATTCATGTACTGATATGATGGACTATTTCCAACCGCTAACACGGCCGTTCTGTAAATATTCTTTAAAAAGAAAAAAAACTAGTTTAGTAGAAAACAGTATTAGATCCTTCCATGCTGCTCGATTCCACTGCTCTGTCACAAGAGCTCAATCGATCGTATGCAAAGTGCAAATTCTGCTCCGAGAAAGCGTTAGCCCCACACGTTTGGCACTCAAACCGTTGTTGGCCTGCTACTAAAGATGCATATTACACTCATCTACACTACAACTACTCATCCATCTAGAGGGAAGCTAGGAGACTGAACGACATTTCTGCTTCTTTTTTCACTCTCATCTTGTGGCTAAGGGTGTGTCTGCACAGCAAACTGATAAAAGTTAGCAGAGCATGAAGAGTGGAAACGGAAGTAACTCTGTCCATGAGGAACCTGATCCACCTACACTCACCTCTAAAAGCATCTTGTGTCTGCTTTGGGACTGAGGCTGGAGTCTCTCTGGGTAAACTCTAAACCATGCACTCAAGCCACCAAACTCTTTTCAGCCATGCGCTTCTGTGTCCAAGTGAAAATGGACTCCTATCTCATCGGTTGTACATAACCTTCTTAAAATTTCTCTTCAGAGAACTTAAGTTTACAGGACTGAAGAGCTAACGGCTAGTCTGACCGCAGATCAACACCAGTGATTTTTTTAGCCAACCTCTATAACGTCATTGCAAGCCAATTTTTGGTGCATCTCTAGCCATTAGCTTATCAATCCTAAAGAGCATTCACTTAATTTCTATGAACAGAGGCCGCTTCCACAACAGGTAAGAAAATAACTTTTACATAGAAAATTTATCTATTGAAGGTGCTACAGAGGGTTGAAAAATAAAAAGGCCCTTTGGTTGCTATGTTAGTGCGTGTTATCTTGACTCATATTAAAGGTGTGGTTTACTCATTTATTCAAAACATTTGCAGTGTTCTCTAGTGTAGACATTTTAAAACAGCTATGATGCTCCTTTTCTGAGATGCAGAAGTTTGCTGGTGCAGAGGTGGGCTGAGAACAGCAGGATGACTCATTATTACCTCGCTTCTGATTGGCTAACAGAATGCGTTCAGCCATGTTGCAAAGTGGCAACACCAGCACACTCTTCGCTCTTGCTGCAAAAAATAAATAAATAAATTTAAAAAAGCCTTCCTATGGGCGTGCACAAGCCAAGATGGGCGAGGCCATGAATGTCAGTGACAGATGTGTGAGGATTTTCAAATCCTAGAGTTTCACTGTATTTTCTATCAGAAGCTAAAGCACGAGATAGTTGTAGGAGACTGTTTTCATGCTCAGCCTGCATGAAAAACTCTGAGTGACCGATTATAATCAAAAAAAAAAAAAAAAAAAAAGGTTTTTCAGTCAACAACACCTTTAACTGCTAACCCATGCATTACCCAGTCCAACGTCAACATACATTAATTCCACTAAAGCCTCAAAACTAACATGGAGCTGTACAATGAACGAACCAGATCAGATTTTTACACCCAGAGTTCACCCGCAAGGCTGCGGTGAACTGCTGGAATGGTTTGGGGTTTGCTTCACAAGAATTATAAAAACTTCTTTATTACCATTTAATTTAGTGTTAGTTTGGGCAGAGATACTTCCCTTCATGCTAAGCTAATATTCTCTGAGAAAAACGGCAAATAATGTCTGTTTATTTTAGATTCTGTGCAACAAAGCACACATTTTAATATCAACATTTTAATTTATGGTTAGAAACTAAACTGGAAATAAAGATAGAAAATATCTAAATACATCTTTCAACACTGATCGAAAGCAGTTTGCTTCAAAGCGACTTCCTACAGAGAGTTTAATACCTATTAGAAATAAATCTTCAACCATAAAAATAAATAAATGCATCAGAAGTTTGACATGATACTGCTACATCTAAAGTTTAGTCTGGTCACCAGGTAAGGATCCCAGTGGATAAAGTAGTGTTAGTCTACAGTGGAAGACTTCAGCTGGAACATCTGGCTGCGTTTATCAGTTTTATGCAAAAATGTTGGAGATGAAGTCACGAAATCGTTTGGCGTACTGCTCAGGGTGGACCGTGGATATCTCAGCACCAGCCTGGAAAGGAAAAAGAAACAAAACAATCAGAAAGAACCGTTTCCACCTCTTCTAACCTAACAGCCTCCTGCAGCCCTGAGCTACTTACCCCATGTTTGACGGTTTTGGCTGCGTGAGCGGCTTTCTTCTTGGTGTCGTACTGCGTGAGTACATCTATCAGACCCATAAAGTAGACCTCCCTCTGAGGGGCTCCTGAGAATAAACACAGGAACAATCTGGGTCATTTCACTGAACTGGATCTAACATCCACATCTGGGCAAAAGCTCTCAGGACTGGAAGGACCACTGCCTGCAGATGGGTGACGTTTCAGCTCCGTATCCATCCCAGTCTAGAATCACAGCATTTGGTCCATCAACAATTACCTGGAAGCTTCTGTGGCATCAGAATCATCAAGGTGCATTCCAGCAAAGCTCAAATGAGCTTTAATGTGGTCTTTTATGGGAAGTGGTGTTTTTCTTATGACCCTCCCAAACAAGCCACTTCTGGGCAACACTTTACCACATGTACAGAATGCCCACTCTTCACCACCAAGTCCTGTAACTCCTTCAGATTGGCCATCTGCCTCTTGGTAGCCGCTCTTACCAGTTTCCTCTTGCTCTTCCGTCCAGTTTGGATGGAAGAGCAAGATCCAGGAAGGAGTACCAACTTCTTTATTACAGACTTTACTGTGCTCCTACGGATTGATACGTTTTTTTTAGATTTTTTAATATCCATCTCTTTCCTTATGTCTGCCCACAACTCAGTCCCTGTCCCTTTCAAGGTGACTTGCCACCCAGTCAGTTGTTTAAGCACGAGAATGCTCCAGGTACAGCTGTTTTCGTTGGTGTTACCAAATCCCCCTGATAGAAAGTGGCTGAAGTTGACACAGAAAGTCACCCAGATGCCGCCAGATGACATCAAAAGCTAATTTGCATATTGATGATGTCACCACCACCACATTGGCGTTCATTTTCCCCAGAGCATCCAAAAGAAGATTTTAAAGACATGTTCATCTTTTTGGGACTAAAAGGGAAGAAAATAAAAACTATTTCATGTGTAAAGTTATTAATTAGTATGATTTAAATGGCCCAAATGGTTCTAATACGTAAAATAAATTCCAAAAGTACAAATAAAGTTACTTTAAGACAGATATGATGTGGTGATCCAAACAGTTCTGTTGTAGGATAAACCTCAGACCTCCTGCTCTCCTCATTCTCACCCACATTTTCCTAAAAAGCTGTTTTTTACTAGCCTGGCAAGCCAGACTAAATAAATGTATTATTTAGTCTGGCCACGCTCCATTGACGGCTCTTCGTTGTGGGGCGGGTTCTACCGTTGTCTTTCAAATGATCTCCGCATTCCACTGGACAAAGAATGTGACATACTCTCGTTTCACTCTGTTGCATCATCCCACCCACCAGGCATATAGAGTGCCCTGATTGGCCCACAAAGCGGATAAAGCTCTGTGATTTGTTCACTAAGCAGATAGAGCACTATGATTGGCCCACCATTATGGACCAATCACAGCTCTTTATGTGTTTGAAACCTCTCTAGAGAGCTGTGATTGGCTAGCCAGAGTCCTGGTAGGAGCTGCTGAGGTTCCAATGGAGCATGCCTAGACCATTCTTTGCAAAGCAAGAATTTGGTCTAGTTCACTAGGCTAGTTTTTTACACCTCTGTTGTGTATTCTCTCCATCGTGATAACGGCGCACCGAGCAAAAGGGAGCGGGTGTCTCATAATATAACCATCCCTGTGCCACTGAAGGAAATTCAGATGAGCCACGTGAGCTGCGTGTGTAAACGGGACGGTAGCTGAAACTCCCGTTGACTTTATTGGCCAAATGCAGGAAAAGCCAAAGTGTCTGACGGCTGCAGAACCAGGGATCGCAGGTTGACGCCTGCGCCGTCTCTAGTGGAAGCGTGAGTCTGCAGCAGGCGTAAATCGGCGGTCTCCAGCTCCGCAGCTGTACCTTCGTCTTCGGCCCGGCCGAAAACGGGTCATGGTTGGTCGGTCCTCGTGCACATGTGCAGATTACCGTTCTCTTTCTTACTCCCGGAAGAACGGTTCAGAGTGCAAATGGTTTCTTTGTTGCTAATCTGCAGGGAATATCTACAAGAAAGTTCTACAGAAAGTAGCAAAGGGTCCTGAGAAATGTCGCTAGGTTTGTCGCTAGGCGCTTTTCGGAAAAAAAGTCGTTGAGGGGGGTCGGGGGTCAAAAAGTCGTTAGGAACAGCGACAAAGTCGCTGAGCTGGCAACACTGTTTTTTGTTGATTTAAACTGATCACAGGTGAGGCTAGTAATCATGATCTGCTAAGGAGATGGCGACTACGTCCCCTGACTGAGTTTAAAGAGTCAGTCACCCCCTAACCTGAGCCTTACTCCACCCACACTTTCTGTTTGAAAAATGTGCCTAAAGGAGGCGTCGCCTGGTGGACGGAGAGAACGGCGCTGACTGAAGGAATCCCCACTAAACCCCACTCTCCACCCCTCACAACAAAACAAACATGACTCAAAACCACAAATTAACCATCACTGCAGTAACTGTAAAATGGTAGAGACCTTTCTAGAACATGTATTTATTCATGTGTTATTAATTTATTTAGGTATTTAGACAAGTGTGTGCTTCAGGGCCTAGTAAAGCTTAGTTTTATCTAAATGTTTACCTGGACAACTCCTGACTGCGTACACGTCCACATAGGGGTCAAACTCTCCGGGTCCCAGGGGTTTGCAGGAGGACATGTAGCCAGCGATTCCTTCAGGAGAGGTTCCGTAAGAGCCCACTGTAGCGCCCGCAGCTAGGCCGTTCTCTGTCTCTGGCTCCTCCTCATTGGACACCTCCCCTCCTTCCTCCTCCTCTCGTTCAGCTCGGCCAATGTCATGGATCCCGAGCAGGAGGCTGTAGTCCATGATCTTCAGCTTCACAAGGAACTGAGGAAAATGTGGGAGGACTTTAGAGCGACTACCAGGATATTAAAACTGATCAAAAATTAGGATTAGGAAAAAATGGTCACACTCGTTCCTGCCATCATTGATCTGTAGCAGAGAAACGGGTCCAACAACAGACAACAGGTGAAGATGTAGCGCATGTGCTTGATCATAGCGCAGGAAACCCAAGCTTTCCCTTCAGCAAGCTAAGTCTCACCAAAAACTGACGTGTGATTAAGTTGCAACATGCTGCTCTGTGTGTCCAGCAGCCCTCATGGGGAACGTAGTGTTGTTAGTTTAGAGAAGAGACTTAACCAGCCATGGATTCTCTGTTTTAGACAAAATACTACTACTACTAATAATAATAACAATAATTTTATTTAAAAATTATCAGCAAATAATGACATTTTTAGGTCTGCAGCTATCAAATATTTTGGTATTCAAATACTGGATTGAATCCTCTGTAGATTAATCTGATATTCTAATTGATGGTCCTAATGGAACAAGACTTTGATCTGCAGCTAAAAATATGAAAAACAAGGTTTGTATTAACGTCACTCACCCTGATCAGGATAACAGATCCAAATATGTCCCCATGTGATTGTTTTCATTAACGTGTTCAGTAGCTACTGGAAATACTAACAACATAATTTCTACTAGTAACAATGTAATGGTGGCATATCTATTTTATTATATACGGGTGGCAACAGAATCCAGTCTAAATTAATCCCAAAGATAGAAGCCTTTGTAAATTACGTGCTACAATGGTTTGCCATAACCCTGCTGTGGTGTGTGGAGCAAACTTGTAGCAACCCGACTCCAGGTATCTGCTCCAAGCCGCTGCAGCTGCAGACATCCATACAAACGGGATGGTGAGGGGGTTTTCTTCTGCTTGTATAGTCGTTCACAACCATCGTGTTTTTTCTGAACCCCACCTGATTGCTAGCGGGCTACGCACTAGCATTAGCATTAGCAAATCAATCTGCCCATAGTTTCAGTGATGATGTCAAACCTTAGACTGTTTCTGCCTTCTATAAATGAGTTGTCTTTACTGGTTTTTCCATTTACCTCCACAGCACCTAGACTACCACATTGTGCGCCAGTAAAATGCGTTCAGACTGTGGTGCGCGCTTCGAATCAGTAAGAAATGATTAGAGGAATGTAATGAATCGAACCATTTGATGATTTGTTTGAGCCCTAGACATTATAAAAGAAAAAGCTTTTGGTGTCGGGCGACTTATCTGCTCTATCAGCAGACTTTTAATGGTTTAAAGGTGCAAACTGTAAAACTGACATCCCGTGGTCAAATGTGGTTAATGGAGTCAATTTTAAGTAAAAATATTACTCTCACTCCCGTTCCACGGGTTCCATGACTGTTGCCAGTTACGAATCAGCACCAGAAGATTGTAGATGACAAGCAAAGACGAGTCATACACAGTAAGTTGATAAGTAGATAAATATCTGGGGTTAGCACTCTTAGGCATTTTACGGTAGGGAGCACTAACTACACTTATTACGGTAGTTTGACTCCAACATTACAGGAAGTGTGGCTTGCTGTTATTGCTCCGAATGACTCAGAAGAAGTAAAACGCTACGATCAACTCATTCACTTCACATACTGTAATATCGAGTTGTTGGTAATTAAAAAGTAGCTTGACATATTTTTAGAGCTGACCATTTGCTTCCAATTCACCGGTAGCATTGTTAGCTCAATGTTAGCCATTAGTTTGCTTTGACTGATATTAGAGTAAAACAAAAACATGTTGTGGCTCCTTAGGAGTACAAGAAATAACTTAAGGGTCACTCCTGTCGACTAGTTTAGGTTCTTCAAACAACTCTGGAGCTTTTTGCCTGTCTGTGTCCAATTAGAAAACTCCTGTGCTGCAGCGTTAGCTCATTGTAGATTCGGCGACCTCACAAACTCTGTAAACAGTAACTATGTCCTGTAATCGTTTTTTTTTTCTCGAAAGGAGAAACAAACTGAGAACCCCCCAGCCAGCTGAGAATGAAATCTGATTCGGTATAATGTTCATTTCAATGTGATTGAGACATTAGACTGTTTTGTGACTATTTGACAGTAGAATTCTTACAAATTGCACCTTTAACTTCCACACCAACACAACAGCTAAGAAAAATGATCCCTGTTTGGTCATTTGAGGCGGTAAGGAAAGGTAAATCCAAGCAGTTGACCTGCTGGTTAATGGGTACCCATGCAGACAAATGAAACAGAATATCTGCTGCATGAGACAAACTCACCTACATAACCATTCACTGATAACAATATAATAAAAATAAGCAAATTATTAGAATTATTTATGTTTACTGGTACTCTGCAGACTGGACCTGGGACAGCAGCTGTTTGCAAACATTCATCAGTGGCCCAAGAGCAGTTTCTGCTGCTTTTTGGTGATTTTGTTATGTTTGCCAAGAGATAAATTAGACATGTTCTAGAGGTCTACCCAACCAAATCAGCTGGTGATCAGAAATGGACCACAAACAGTGATTGGATGCTGCTAAGCGACGAAGGGTAAAAGGTGGCTGGAGGGCTGTCAGTCACCTAGGATGAATGAGGAAGACCAAAGTGTTACAATGTGTAGTTTCTCACTGAAGTGAGCAGTGATTGCCACGATGTCAGCTGCAGTCTTCTAGAGGCTGACCGATAAGGCTTTTTTGGTGCTGATGCCGATTTTTAAAGAATTTTGTTGCCGATATCTAAAGCCGATTAGTAAGGCATATATATATATGTATACACACACACACACACACACACACACACACACACACACACACACACACACACACACACACACACACACACACACACACACACACACACACGTTTTAGCAGCACATTGATTGTGAAAGACAACTGAACACTCACTCTGTGTGCAATATAAATTAAATAAGTCAATAAATCTCTTAACTCATTCACTGCCTATGACGACTAAAGTTGTCATTTGCATTGTTTTACTGTGTGGGCGTCGGACGAGCCCCCGCATCGCGAGAACAAACATCTCAGCTCTAAAGCCGATCTTCAGCTGCATACGTCACGTGATCAGGAAGCAGAAAATCCATGTGTTAGGAGATCGTTTTGGGCCGCTGCTGTAAAAAAAGTGAGGCGCGAACCGGAAAAGCTTCTGCCGATGACAATTCGACAACAGATTATGAAATAACGGATAACGCTCGAAACGCGCGGATTCTTCCTGATGTAAGAGGTAAGTCTCCTCTTTGTTTTGGTTGTTTTGGCATCGACATCATGCTAGCGCACAACGTTCTGTGACTCTTAAAAAACCAGTAAAAACAGAGAGAAAAGCTGGCAGCGAAGGCCTTTACCGATCAGGAAACGACTGGCAGAGAACGAGTTCATATTTATTAAACTTCAAATATAAAACAAACTCAAAACATATTAAAAAATGGTGTGTTGGGGTTCTTCGGGTCCTTTCTTAAGTCTAGTAGTGGAAGCAGTTGGCCACACAGGTGCCTGATTTTTATTTAGTTAGTTATTTTTATTTTTTATATATATATATTTTTTAAATCAGCTTTTAAAAATAATTTTGGCCGATGGCCGACATAGAAAAAATTGAATATATCGGCCAGATATATCGGTCGGCCTCCATGTTTTTTCTGTCAGGGCCCTCCTTTTTTCCAGTGATGTTACCTGAAGCAGGAGGCGACAGCTTCACCAAGAGTGTCTGTGGCTCGATCTTAGCCACACGATTGGTCCAATGCAGAGCAACTCTAACATTATGAGATGATAAAGGACGGGAAAGGATTGGCAAGAATCTGGCGATATAATATTTATCACAATAAAGGGGAGTATGAATTACACCACTCAAAAGAAATACAGTAAATGTTTGTGTGTAAATTAATTAAAAAAAGGGGAACGACTGTTTTAAATATCGATTCAGTATCATAACACAAAATATGGCAATATTTAAGTGTAATATGTTTTACATCCCTCATTGGTATTGAATCATCATCTAGCCCAAGAGAGGAGTCAGTTTGGAGAAGACAAGCCTCACCTCCACATCTTTGTTGAGTTTCTCCATGAACTTCTCCTTCTGCTCCTCAGTGACGTATACCTTCTGCATGTCGTTCCTGAAATCCATGTCCTTTAAGGTTGGAAGCTCCTTTTCCTTTGAGAGAAACAACACAAACACACACCACAGATGTGATGAAGGAAAGAGCAGAAAAAGTTAAATGTTTTTGACCAAAGACTTCTTTTACCCTTTCTTTGTCACTTGCTTCCCGATCCACCAGAGAGCCCTGCAGGAATAAAGTTCCAAGTTGCACCAAGAAGTAAATTTCATTATGAAGAGAGAACATGAACAGGAAAGTTTAGCTAGAAAGTTTTTTTTATTGATTTTGAGAACTGTGCCTTCTGTTCCTTACTTTCAGGTCATACTTCCTGTGCACCAGCAGTCGGTGACTGAACACGTTCCTCATAACCAACAAGTAGGTCTCCTCGCTGTCCACGCTCATCCGGTACATTCCCAGGAACTGTGGCAGCAGCGTGCTGCCATGACACTTTACAATGTGCTACAGGAAGGAAACAGACTTGATTTGCACGGCAGGTCGGGTGCAAACAGAGTTACTATCATAGACAGAAATTAAACATGCAAATCGACCTCAAACATTTGACCGATAATCTGTTTTTTAAGAGATGTAAGTGGAAACAGAATGTGTTTTATTTCTCTTGTACATAAAAGCAACAGAGAAGTTTTTCTCTTGGACTTCCTCTGCTTTAAACTCATAAACCCAAACTTCCTCAAACACAATGAGGCAGAAACAAGTTTATAAACACAATGGGTCTGTGTGTCTACCGCACTACACTACAAAACTGCGCGAGGTCCCTAACACCTTGCAACACCTCAGGTCTAACCTGGGAAACACCAACGTGCCATTTTTCTTCTTTGCTGAGGTGACGATTAAACCATGTTCCATATAGGTGAACAGGAAGAACTGGTCAGGCTGATTAATCAGTTATCAGCCATGACTGAGTGTGTATTACTCACAGGCTACTAAGCTGGAACAACAAACTATTTACGGCTTTATTCTACTGGAGGTGTCCTCAGAAGTGTTGAATAACAAATGTTTAGGTTAGTGATGCAACTAATATCACTTTTTGCCTTTTGATACCAGTACTTTACTTTACCGATGCCTGGTTTTTGGTTCTAGTACTGAAACAAAACTCTTCTGTACCCATTTGGTCAGATTTAAAGAGGCTAAATAAAATAAAATGTAAATTAATTATAATGAAACAAACATCTTTTGGCAGAAAAAGACAAAATTATACATTTGTATAAAAATGAAAAAGGCTGTATTACTGCACTAAACAAAAGTAAACTGTATAAAGATAAATGCAAAGTATTATTTATTCTTTGGTGCAAGAAACATGAATAATTTACTCCAAATACCTGAAATAAAAATGTTTACATGCTAAACAAAACAAACAAACATACATACATACATATAATATACATGCATATATATATATATATATATATATATATATATATATATATATATATATATATATACACATATATATGTACGTATACACATGTATATATATATACATATACATATACATATATATATATATATATATATATACATATACACATATACATATATATACACATATACATATATACACATACACATATACATATATACACATACACATATACATATATATATATGTGTATATATGTGTGTGTATATATACAAATATATGTATATATATATATATATATATATATATATATATATATATATATATATATATATATATATATATATATATATATACATATATATATATATATATACATATAAACATATACATATACACATATATATATATATATATACATATATATATATATATACATATAAACATATACATATACACATATATATACACATATATATATATATATGTATATATATATATATATATACATATACATATACATATACACATATATACACACATATCTACATATACATATATACACACATATATACATATATACACATATACATACATGTACATATATATATATATATATATACATATATATATATATACACACACATATATACACATATATATATACACACACATATATATACACGCACACACACACACACATATGTATACATACATACATATATGTATATATATATATATATATATATATATATATACATATACATATATCCATATACATATATATATACAAATATACATATACATATACATACATATACATATATAAATACATATATATACATGTATATACATATACATACATGTATATATATATATATGTATATATACATATACATACATGTATATATATACATGTATATATATATATACACATGTGTATATATATATATATACACATGTATATATATATATACACATGTGTATATATATATATACATATACATGTATGTATATATATGGTTATTCATCCTATTCCGAAAAAGCCTGGGTTACATGCAATGTATACATTCAATTAATGGACTTATTGAATGAAAATGAGCTTTTGAAAATGTTTCAATCAGGCTTCAAAGCGCTGACAGCAGTGAGAAAGCACTGGTGAGAGTCACGAATGACACTTGGCTTGCCTCTGACCGTGGAAAGATCGTCCTACTCATTTTGCTTGACTTCACCGCTGTTTTTGACACAGTGGATCACGATATGCTAATCGACCACCTTGGACAACATGCGGAAGTTTCGGGTTTGGCCCTGGAGTGGTTTAGATCGTACCTTGCAAATAGAACAGTTAGCATCAGAATGGGTGGTTTTTCATCTGCCTCCTCACATCTTCCCTGGGGTGATCCCCAGGGTTCTGTGTTGGGACCACTGCTGTTTCTTCCGCTGGGGGATATTTTCCATAGCTCTGGAATTAGCTTTTTTTTTTGCTGATAATGGCCAAATGTATCTTCCCCTAAATGGTGAACACAGCAGTTCTGTGGATAACCTGGTGGACTGCCTGTCTGAGGATGAGAGGTGGCTGCTGGGAAAATTTTGTGCCTCAATGAGGACAAGACAGAGGCAGTCCTATTCAGACCTAATGGCCGTGTTGACTCCGCCTCGCATGACTGTGGACCATTTAATTCAAGGGCAAAGACAGCTGGTGTAAACCTTGGACTCAAACTTGATAATGGTTTTGATGCCCATGTAAATGGAATTGTGTCCTCTTATTTTGTTAATATCGGCATTGTTTAGCTATAATAAAACCATTCCTGACAAGACACCACTCGTAGATAGTAGCTAATGCTTTCTTTACAGCTCGAATTGATTATTGCAATTCCATCCATTTGGGGTGGGCAGGGCAACTCTAACGAGACTAAAATTGGTACAAAATGCGGCTGGAAATTTTTCAGTGGACAAAAAGAAATTTGACTGTGCTCCTCCAATCTTAGCATGCTTGCACTAGCTGCCTGTGGATTTCAGAGTTTGTTTTAAAAATCCTTTTACTGGGTTTTAAATAATTTCATGGGTTGGCTCCATCGTACTTGCAGACAATGATACAATAGTCTTTTGCTCTCAGTCCATAGGACCCGCCTAAAGACAAGAGTAGACAAGGCGTTCTCTGAGGCAGGCCCAAAACTCTGAAATGAGGTACCCTACTCTGTACCCTACTGTTGCACTAGTAAACAGACAGAGGTGTGTGTTACCTGGTGATACTCTGACAGGATGTTGTGCATGTCAGCAACATCTTCGCTAGAGATCTGCTTGATGACCAGCGTACGGTCATAAGAGTTGAGAAGCAAACCCTCTCCCTGATCATCAAAGCTTCTCACTGGGGGGCTACGAGTCAACGACACCTGGAACCACGCAACACTCTCACCATTTAGTACAGACTATAAAAGGTTTGTTCATCAGTTAAGAAGATATCGTTACCAGGAAAATCACCCCCACCTGATAGTCCAGATCCTCGATACCAAAACGTTCCCTTAAATTTCGGAAGACTTGAGGGCAGTATTCTTTGAACTTAAAGTGTCCCGGAAGATTTTCTCTGGTAAAGGAGACAAAGTTACAGGGACGTTGCTCTCAGGCCTCAACAAAATACACGTCAACCTCGACAGTCAACATTAAAGGTGCAGTATGTAAGAAGATAGTGAGAATTTTACAGTGAGAAAATCCCAAGAGTCTAATGTTTCAGTCATTTTGGAAAGAAGGTTTTACTGAAACATATTTCATATCCAGCTGCTTGAAGGGGTTGTCAGTTTTTGTCCTTTCACAACAAAGGAAGGAGGGATGTAACTACTGGTACCATCAGTGAGTGTGGGGTTGTCGTGTCTCCTGCGAGCTAATTGAGTTCCGTCTCTGGAACTCACTTCCCCCAGACATCAGGAACATCGACAGTTTTACCCTTTTCCAATCAAAACTCAAAACACACATGTTTAAATCTGCTTACAACCTCTGATTTTATTTAACTGTTTCTCTATTTATTTTTTCTTGTTTGGGTTTTATTATTGTTTTATTGTATTTTATTACGTGTTTTCTGTAAAGTGACCTTGGGTGTCCTGAAAGGCGCTTTGAAATAAAATGTATTATTATTATTATTATAATTAGGGATGGGTACGGAATTCGGTACTTTTTAAGGTACCGACCGAGCACTGATTCACTTCATTTGAAATGGTGCCTCGTTTCGGTACCCGTCCTTCACAACGAGAACTTGTCTAGACAGCTGCGCATGCGCAAGAGCGTTATGTCATCGGTCGCTGCGAGCGAGTAGTAAACAGAGCAGCTCCGGTAGGTCAATAAAATGTTTAAGATAACGTTAGCTTGATTTGTTAGCTTCCGTTTCACTAATGGTGCATTCGCTTTCTCCTCGGAACTCCGAAACTCCGACTAGAAGAACATGAACGCGCTCTAAAGTTTGGCTTCACTTTACTAAATGTGACGGGTGACTGGGTGAAGATGAAACCAGTGACAACGATCTAAGTGTGAGGCATCATCGTTTTAATCTGCTCCAGCAGTTAAATAAACTGTTTAAGATAACGTTAGCTTGATATGTTAGCTTCCATTGCCACCATTGTTATCAGCTAATGGTGCGTTCGCTTTCTCCTCGGAAATTCTAACTTCCCAGTAGGAAAAATCAAATGAAAAAGGACGGTAAAAGGAATGAAGATACACAGTAAATTTAGTTCACAGTAAAGATGTTTGCTTCAGTTTAATTATCAACTTATAAAACTACAAGGACGATGTTAAAATACAAACAGTTGAATGTTATTTATCGTTATATTTATCAAATATGGTTATATATTGAGAAAAATATATATTTAATTATAAAAGAGAATTAAAAATATTAAACACTCAAAAGTATCGAAAATTGGTACCGTTAAGTACCGGTATCGATTTCTAGGTACCGGGAATTAGTACCGGATTGATTCAAATGTCAAAGGTACCCATCCCTAGAGCTAATACTGCAGCGTAATTTGACGACAGCTAGCAAAAAGCTTCAGTTGTTTAAAGTGGTAGCAGTAACCAAATTTTAACACAAGATGTCATTTTACTAATTATCTACCCAATGCACCATTAAACATAATTGCATTCAGCATTTCAATCTCTTAATTTGTCAAAGTGCTGTGTGTGCGTGTGTCTTACTTGTTGAAGAGGTGGTTGTTGACTTTGACCTTCGTGTTGGCTTTGAAGTCATCAGGCAGCAGCATGACAGGAACAGGGACCTGGCTGAGGTCATTGATCTGCACAAAGGAGAATTCATACTTCAACAGATCACCGAGAAAACTCACCATTACTGCAGCTAGTAATTACAGATGTGAACAAAATTGATGGTACCCACTGGTCAATGAGAGAAAAGCCCACAATGATCACAGAAATAACTTGAACCTGACAAAAGTAATAATAAATAAAAAATATGAAATTTAACTAAAACGTAACGATTATGTGTACATGTAAGGGTTCATGTTCAGGGAAGGATCTGTACATATTTTTTTTACTTGGAAAGAATGCTGGTAGTTTTATTTATTTACTGCTGTAATATACTATTATTTTTATTTCTATATTAGTAAAAACCTGACTGTGTAAAAATGGCAGGCAAACAAAAGCTGGGCTTCAGCCTTTGTGATTTTTGTATTACTGGGTTATCTTTTATTTTTAAAAATACCCAAATGAATAAATAAAGTCAGAGTCAGACATTGCTTTTCAACCACGCTTCAACAGGATTAATAAATAAATAAATATATAATAACTCATGGAACAGGCCTGGACAAAAACAATGGTACCCCTAACTTCATTTTTTGTTGCACAACCTTTTGAGGCAATCACTGCAATCAAACAATTCCTGTAACTCTCAATGAGACTTCTGCACTTCTCAGCAGGTATTTTGGCCCACTCCTCATGAGCAAAGCGCTTCAGATGGACGCCTTTTTCAGACAGCATGTTTCAGCTCCTTCCAAAGATGCTCAGTAGGATTGAGGTCGGGGCTCATAGGCCACTTTAGACTAGTCCAGTGTTTTCCTCTTAGCCATTCTTGGGTGTGTTTAGCTGTGTGTTTTGGGTCACTGTCCCGTTACAAGACCCATGACCTGCGACTGAGACCAGGCTTTCTGACACTCTGGCCAGCACATTTCTCTCTAGAATCCCTTGACAGTGTTGAGATTTCATTGAACCCTGCAGAGATTCAGGACACCCTGAGCCTCCTCCATGTTTCACAGCAGAGACAGTGTTCCTTTCTTGATATTTTCTGTCCGTGGTCATTAAAACCTGGGGGAAAAGTTCCAATTTAGTCTCATCTGTCCAAAGGACATTCTCCCAGAAGCTTAGGGACCTGCCAACATGTAATTTGACATATTCCAGTCTGGCTATTTTATGATTTGTTTTCAGCAACGATGTCCTCCTTGGTCGTCTCCCATGTGGACCACTTTGGCTCGAACGACGACGTATGGTGCGATCTGACACTGATGTTGCTTGATCTTGAAGCTCTCCTTTATAAGTTTTCTGGGCTCTTTAGTTACCATTCAGATGATCTGTCTCTTTGATTTGTCATCAATTTTTCTCCTGTAGTCACGTCCAGGGAGGGTGTCTATAGTCCCATGGATCAGAAATTTCTCACTAATATGTGCAACTGCTGTCACAGGAACATCTAGCTGCATGGAGATGGTTTTGTGGTCTTTACCTTAAACATACTTATCTATAATTTTCTTCCTAATCTTTCCTTCGCTTCCTCTGGTCCTTGTTGAGTGTGGTACACACCATGTTACTAAACAGCACAGTGACTACCTGGAGCCCTACATATAGGTCCACTGACTGATTACAAGCTTGTAGACACTTGCGACTTTTGTCCTTTTCTAGGGGTACCATCATTTTTGTCCAGGTCTGACAGAATTTTAGATAGAATTTTATTCATTAGTACTTTTGCCAGATTCAAGTTATTTCTGTGACCATTGTAGGTTTTTCTTTCATTGACCAAAGAGTACCAACAATTTTGTTCCCGTCTATATTTATGCAGGAACAAAAGACAGCCTTACGAGGAGCAAAAACATGTAGGTGTTTACTAAGTTACTTTGAAATGTGAAGATGAGCATGCTGACGGTGTGTGATTTAATACAGCCAAACATCTGCCAGAAGAATGCAGCTCCAGACACCGTAACAAACACAGATCAATAAGATTATTTTCTAGATTGCTGCACTAAAACACAAAGACACAAATAGGTCAGGATGTCCACTCAAGACATTCAGAAGCAGAATAAACTTAACACTTTTTAAACTGATCTATCGACTAATTAGAAACAAATATGTATTTCTGGCTGTATCAGGTATTTGTGTTATTTAGTAAAATATCTCTAATATTTTTGCTGTGACAAAAACAGCAAAAATGTTTTTATTAGGGATGCACCGATACCGATACTGGTATCGGTATCGTAAAAGTTAACCGATACCAGGAACCGATACCAATGCGGTTGCTTGAAAATGGCTTCACTGTAACTTGTCATTTCTGTTCACCTAATATTTTACTTTTGTGGTGATTTCTATTCATAAATTTTACTTTTTGTCTACCTCACAGTCTTTTCCTGTTGAAAGCAGAGAAGAAAATAAAATCTGTATTCCAAATCATTGCATTTTTTTGTGTAGTGGAGGTATAGGTATCAGTAATCGGTATCGGCAAATATTCAGATACAAGTATCGGTATGGTATCGGTTTGGAAAAAAGTGGTATCGGTGCATCCCTAGATTTTATTATGGATTTTACAAACTGAGGCTGGCTTCATTCTGACATCAGGAGCAGCCTGCAGAAACAACCAGTATGTGTTTCAGTCCAGTTTGTCAACAGTTCTATAACGTGGGTATATCTATTGGTTCGCAATAATCAAAGCTATTAAATAGTTATTAATCACATAACACTGAATGGTGTTAATATTTAAGATATTTTTATGTTAAGAACGTATGAGGGGTGTAAAGTTTTTAAATTCTAAATGAAAATAAATCCCTCTGATCCTGATCTTGTCCTAATTATTTTACACTTCGAAACCATCAATAAAAAAACGATTTAAACTTGTGTAAAGTCCAATAAAACCTAGAAACACACACACACACACACACACACACACACCCACACACGCATAGGTGTTTGATGCTAAGGAGACTAGCTAAAGAAATATTTGAGCTCGTCAGAAAGTGTCCCATATGTCGTTACGCCTTCATTAGATTGTAAACGTGATGCATGGTTGAGCTGTCAGGCTGCCTCTGAGGCTAAGCTACATTAGCTCCACTGACGTTAGCATTTAGCTTCCACCCACTCACCGAGTGATTGACGCCCCACATGAAGACGCTCAGGACGGGGTCGCTCGCTCGAAACACCTTCACTTTCTGCTGCACGAAGTGCTTCTTTTTCGTCTTCGTCTTTGGCGCCAGGTTGGATGTGGTGGCCGAATTACCGAGGGCAGCCATGTCCGCAAACAGTCGTCCCTCGTCCCCCACAGGGAGAGCTGGAGCGGGCGGTGACACTAAAACTGGTTTTTCTTGTCCCCTCCACACACCGCTTTAAAAATCCAATGCCACGCGCCCAAACACCAGTAGTTTATCGGACACTGTTTTAGTAAAATACAAATTAATGTTTAACCTACCGAAATGTTCATTACTTACTCGCTGAGACCTGATCACAGAGAACAGCTCTACCACAGGCTGCTGACAGCTGGTCCTCCACCGCCCCCTCGAGCCCACCTGCGTTATTTTTTGATAGCCACGTGATGTGTTTATGATTGACAGCTGTCAGGGCCCATAGAAAATTGATACATGAGGTGACGTAACACCATTGAGGGCGGGTACTTTATATTTTTAGACGACTTTACAGAAAATAAAATACTTCAATGAAAATATAATACGATATAACATCAGTCTAGCAGAAGAAAGGCCCTTTGCAAGCTTAGTAAATAACCTTTGGACTGTGATAACGTATCAAAGCAGATTTTTGCCTCTAGGAGGCAAATTAGCCACATGGTGTGTTGTAATGTTCAAGTTAGAAATAATTATGAATGAAAGTCGAAAACATGACTTCTTACATTTCTGATGACATAAATTTCATATTGTGACTTCTCAAAGTATTTTGTAAGTTATATTAATTACTTGTAACCCATTTTTTCCCCAGAAGCATAACAAAGCTTCCACACAGAGTCTCTTTAAAACATGCTGTAGTGCTCTGCGTTAGGGATTAAAAACAAGTGGATGTCAGTCAAGTTACTGGTATGACACAAAGTTGATCCCTGGTTTTGCTTTAGTTAAATATTAATAAAGTCAACCTCCAGGTGTCAGTAAGGTTTGAAAATGGATTTCAGCTTACAATAACAGCAGGTTTTGTTTAGTAAAAATTAGCGTAGCTTTATCCTGTTTTATTGAATAATACATATGTTTGGTGTTTGGTGGGTGGTAATGCTGCACACTCTCACTGAGAGGTATGTGAAAATCTACTTTCTGCAAATGAAGTCAAACAAAGAAAATACACATAAAAACTCTTTAAAACTCATTGTTGTCATTTCTCCTTAGAAAACAGACAAATTTAGGTATAAATGAGAAAAACAAATGTGAAAGACAGTTTCAGAAACATGTATTAAATTATTGCCAGGTCAGGCAGTGGCCAAAGCAAAATGATTTTGATTTATAGGACCGTGGGCTCTGTCGGTTTGGAGAGCCAATAACAGCGCTGTATCTGTTTGATGGACCAATCACAGCGCTCTGTCAGTTTGGTGAGCCAATCATAGTGCTCTACCTGTTTAAAGGACCAATCGCAGTGCTCTGTCGGTTTGATGGGCCAATAACAACTCTCTATCTGTTTAATGGGCCAATCAAAGTCCTCTGTCAGTTTAGAAATATTTGCCTATATTGATAGGAGAGCATCTTGTAGTTGATGGAGATGTGTGGGATGCACATCCAGGGCACCAAGCTCCCGATCCATCACATCCCAAAATGCTTTATCGGGTTGAGATCTGGTGACCGTGGGGGCCGTTGTAGTACAGAGAACTCATCGTCATGTTCAAGAAACCAATTTGAGATGATTGGAGCTTTATCACATGGTGCGTTATCCTGCTGGAAGTAGCAATCAGAGGATGGGTACATGGTGGTCATGAAGGGATGGACATGGTCAGAAACAATGCTCAGCTAGCCCGTGGCATTTAAACCATGCCCAATTGGCACTAAGGGGCCTAAAGTGTGCCAAGAAAACGTCCCCCACACCATTACACTACCACCACCAGCAGCCTGCACAGTGGTAACAAGGCATGATGGATCCATGTTCTCATTCTGTTTACGCCAAATTCTGACTCTACCATTTGGACATCTCAGCAGAAATCGAGACTCATCAGACCAGGCAACATTTTTCCAGTCTTCAACTGTCCGATGTTGGTGAGCCGGTGCAAATTGTGGCCTCTTTTTGCTATTTGTAGTGGAGATGAGTGGTACCTGGTGGGGTCGTCTGCTACTGTAGCCCATCCGCCTCAAGGCTGTGCGTGTTGTGGCTTCACAAATGCTTTGCTGCGTTCCTCGGTTGTAACGAGTGGTTATTCCAGTCAAAGTTGCTCTTCTATCAGCTTGAATCAGTCGGCCCATTCTCCTCTGACCTCTAGCATCAACAAGGCATTTTCGCCCACAGGACTGCCGCACACTGGATGTTTTTCCCTTTTCACACCATTCCTCGTAAACCATAGAAATGGTTGTGGGTGAAAATCCCATAGTAATGGAGCAGATTGTGAAATACTCAGACAGGCCCATCTGGCACCAACAACCATGCCGCGCTCAAACTTGCTTAAATCACCTTTCTTTCCCATTCTGACCTTCAGTTTGAAGTTCAGGAGATTGTCTTGACCAGGACCACACCCCTAAATGCACTGAAGCAACTGCCATGTGATTGGTTGATTAGATAATTGCATTAAGGAGAAATTGAACAGGTGTTCCTAATAATCCTTTAGGTGAGTGTATATATTCACATATAGGACGGCTTGCCGGACTGCCCTGAAACAGGGGAATCTGAGCTTTTTCCACAGAACATGGCTCACAAGGCATTCATTCATACTTGAAATCATATGAGGGCAACGTGCTGGCGTACGTCATCGTATTATTTTGATGACGATAGTCAACAGTTGGAGTGTAGGTCAACTGGTAAACTGACTGCTTTTTACAAACTAATTTCTCTCCTCACCACAACACATCCACATCGATGCACCCAGAAGATGCCGCCCCAAGTCACCTTGTGGTGTCCTGTTTGAGTGATTCCACATCCTGGGGTTGGCAAGCCACTCTTTTCCGGCTAAGGACAGTGGCCTTAGACTCAGAAGTACTAATCTTTATCCAAAGACCATCCCACCACCTGCTGGAGGTTCTGGCTCAATGAGGCACAACATTATCCATACAAACAGCAGTTCAGTTTGAGGCCTCTCTATCTGAAGACTCTCCACCACGGCCACATCTAGACATCGTGTCTATAAAAGTTATGCACACAACTGGTGGCTCATCATGTTGCATGCTTGCTAGTTCTGGCTTCAGCTTCCAGGTTCTGTTCAAATGTCTTTTTAATGGCATCATCATGACTCAGCACTCATCTTCTGACTCAAATGAAACCCACTCAACAAAATATATTATATTAATATATGTTTTATTCTTCTCAGTTTTTATTACTATATTATAGTTTATTTTGTATTTGCAAACGTCTTACAGGTCCTTTGTGCACAGACCTATCACCACGGCACACACACTGGCACAACAAGATTGGTCAGAAATAGATTAATTCTATTTAGTTGCACACAAATTCAAGACTTCCGCAAGGACATAGGAGAGACATCAACAAATAACAAATCCGATCCGTTTCCTGTTCTGAAATCCAAGTTGACTCGATATATCAAAGTAAAATCCAGGCGTAACTTGAACATTCTCAACTCACCCCCCAAAATAAACACAAACAAAGCTTGTATCATGAACAGGACTGAGCTTTACATGTACAGTGGTTGAACTGATGAATGTGGCGAGCGTTGCCATCAACACCTCTTTCTGTCATGAAATAAAATAATCTCTGTCTTTAAATAAAAAAACTGCTGACAATATAAAAATACATGGCATTGTACTGTAGTTCATTAAATAAATCAACGATTCATATATAAAATATACTGAAGTGTATAAAAATATGTCTTACAACTTGTTTCTGAAAAGGGGGAAAGCTGTGAGCTTTGTGTCTGCCGCTTCCAAACAAACAGTTGAGCACAAAATTTCAAAATATGTACAAAAAATGAAGTAATGAAATTATAGTTATGACTAACAAAATCTACAGAGGTATCCAGAGTTATGACTTACTGTCTCTTGACATTTATTCTTATATTAGCTTGAGACCAAAAGGTAAGGACATTTCGGTTGACTGATTTTTGTTTAAATTTTGCGTTGAAGCTTCGTGGTCTTAAATCTTACACAGTTGGAAAACCCGACCAGTCTCTTCTACTATAAGGTACAAACTGTAAGAATTGAGTAGACATAAAAGGTGTAAACTTCTAAAGGTGTGACAAAAGCTCCCCCATAAGCTGTCAAAATCCAAAGCAACGTTCTCCCAGTGGTATTCCTTCTGGTTCTGAGCTTCGTGCTGGCAGGTGTGGTCCAGGGCTGGGTGTTTGGTAAATAACCTATTGACAGCTCTCAAACAGCTTATGAAGGGGTCAGTCCTGATCCTGGAAGGCCGGTAACCGGCATGTCTTTGTTGTTTCCCTGCTCCAACACACCTGATTTTCATCAGCAGGTGATAAACGGGCTTCTGCAGAGCTTAACAAGCTGCTGCACGGGTGATAAATCGCTGAATGTAATGTGTTGGAGCAGAGGAACAACAAAAACATGCTGGACGCCGGTTCTCCCGCACCAGGATTGAAAACCACTGTTCTGAGTGACCACTATGCTGGTTAACCTAAAACAGCGTGTGACGAGACTGGTGACCAGCATAAGGAGGAGCCCAGCTGTTGTGCTGCGTACACCTCGGCTTTCTCAAAGTGCCGAGGCTCCTGACCGTGAAAATGGAAAATAAAAAATCAAAAAGGGCCAATATGTGTTTGTTTTTCCTCTTAGTTACCGAGGAAAAGTTTAATCATCGAATCAACCAAGAAACCGAACAAGAGTGAATACCAACTGAAACATGTTAAATTAAATTTGGCACATATTTTGGAGCTACCCACATGTTAATCTGTGCTGCTCCATCAACAAATACGTAATCCTTACAACTTCAACCTGGCAGTGAAGGTGACTAATCAGGCTTTCCAACTGTATCAGAAGCAAGAAGAAGAAGAAAAGGAACGGAGAAGTATTGTTGCAACAATGCAATGACCAACAAAACATAAATGTTTATTACTTTCTGTGCCAAATTTTTTAAATTTGATGATATTACAGGATTCAAGCCGTACTTAATGGAAATACCTACTCAAAAATAAATTAGTAGTGAATATAAACGCTTTCAATCAGTTAGTCATGACGATATCAGTGTATCTTTGGAGAGGCGGAGAAAGGACGGTGAGGGATGCGTTTCTCCAACGCATCACCTGTGTAACAGTATTTCAGCCCACTGAGATCAGAATGAACACAGGCAGTGTCAGCTATTCTAAATTGAAAAGAAGAAAGAAAATAAAATCAAGCAGAAAAGCCGGGACAAGAGCCAGGGAACGCAGAGATCATTCAGAGTAACACTGCTTGGGTTGCTGAGGCAGTTCACGGAGCATTGATGTGTCACAGAAACGACGCAGAGGACGCGGCTGCAGCTGTTGAACATTCAGGCAGATGTTTTTGTTGCTGACTTTAAGAAGAGTGTGTGTCTTGCTGCGAGAGAGGACATTAGCGTGTGTGTTGTTTCCCTTATAGGAAGTGGTTTATCCCTGCTACCTCCTGTCCAGGCAGTGTATAGCACATGCTAAAGCCACCCTCCTCTCCCTGTGCTCCAGCTTCTCTTCCTCCTCCTCCTCCAGGCTCAGAGCTGTGGGACAGACTCGTCCCTCACTCCCCGTCACACGGTAAAGTGCCATCCTCTCTAGCACGCGAAGGCACGGGAGCACCGAGCTCGTCCACGCACCAACAGTGGCCACGTTGCATGCCCTTGGAGGAGCGGCACTGTGTGAAATTAAAGCAAAGGGATGGAGATTTTAAAAGTGGAAGAAGGTAAAGATGGAGAGAAAACAAGGGAAATATTGAGAGACTTTTTAATGGCTCTTTTACAGCTCAAAAAGCTAATGAGTGACTAAGCTGTTGGACACATTTACCTGCTTTTTCCTGTAGAAGCCACGGGTGTCACAGTTGGGTATGTAGATGTCACGGTCAGACTGAAAGACGGTCAGCTCAAGACCCCTCAGAACACTGTTGAGCAGTTTGCGGCAGGGTGCCTGAAAGCAGCAATGCACGATGGGACTTCAAACATCACCAGAAGCAATGACGGAGCATGTTAAGAGGCAGTGACACGCTGCTGTCTCGCCTCAGGTGGAACCCTCTTTCATCACCGCACAAGTGCTCATGAATCCCACAGGATTAGCTTCTAGTGCAGCATTCCCGGCAGGAGCAGACAATACCCATATTGTGTCATATTATGTGGCACATCAATACACAGAGCTTGAGCTTTTCAGGTCACAGGATAAACCAAAAGGACAATGTTTTTCTAACTGTTGTTGAATTCTCAGCTGCCTGCACGTCACTTCCAAAACCAATCTCGCAATTCAAAATTTGCAGCTGCAGCAGCAGCTTCAAACTTTCCCCGACTCGCATCACGCTCAATTTGTTCTGCCGCATAGCAGCACACACATCATGCACCATAATGCATGGCTCTGGAGCGGCGCGTGTACATGCTGCTGCAAGAGCACAAAGAGCTGCAGATCTGTGACAAAAGCTAACATACGGCTCCGTGCATCACAAAACAGTCTGAATCTTTAAAACAGGTTGAATGAGTATTACTTATTATAGACAGCAGATTAAGAGCTCAAACTTACTTTTTCAATCTCACCCAAGTGTGGGGGATGTGGACCTGAGAGGAAAGGAAATGCCATCATGAGAATGGAAAACACTGTTTTTAATTCCATACAATATTTCTATTTTGTGAGATATTGTGCCAGTTTTTTTTTTTGCAGAAGGATCCAGTGAGATTGTGAGGAGACCTCCGTGTGCGGTTTGCCGTTTTAATAAGAGACCTAATTTTCATCAGTACTTTTCCTTTTCATCCAGCTAATCGCAGTGTCTCCTTTTGAACAGTAGATGGAGATCATGGCAGTGGATAGCAGCCTGATCATCCTGATCAGGTAGGTGACACTGTGACAGTTTCATTCTCTTATCTTCCAGAGAAGCCGGCTTCTGGCACAGATCATTATCACGAGCCCTACCATTGAACTGAAGGATGAGACATTATAGCACACAACATTTCTATGCAGGGACTGCTGGGGCTTGTTGAATCTGACTTGGAACCATAATTTCTGCTCAGTAGCAGCACTGAAAATACATTAAAAAAATCCAGAGTGACTCCAGGGGTGCTGCAACGCAGTACTCAAGGATGGAGGTTTGCAAATTCAGTTGTGGTGCACGAAAGCAGCCAAACCTAAATGTCACTTTAACAAGCCTATGTTTTCCTGGTCAGCGACATAGCATCGCATGCAATAAACAGTGGACAAAGTGTGCAGAATTATAGAGAATCTGCCATGTGCATTAAGCTTAATTGTAGCATTCGTGCAAATGCATGTGTAACAGCATGTACGTGTGTGCATGTAAAGTGTCTTACCTGTGGGGTAGGGCTTCTCGGTGGGATTAGTCCTGATGTGCTTGGCGCAAATGCCTCTTCCCTGCAACAGAGCCTGCAGGGGGCTGTGTTCCCTGGGTGGGGGGACACAGCGGAGCCCCTTGGCACAGCTCAGGGTGTACACACCACACGGCTCCCCATGGGCCAAAACTGTCGTGCTGCCAGCCACATCAGGGTCCCTTGGGGGCCGACCTGCCCCCGTAGGATCCTTGCAGGAGGGACAGACCTTGAAGGGGCCCCAGCGGTTTGCTCCGGCCCATGATCCGCAAGGAGCAATCAACAATAAAACAACAGCTGTTAAGTTAGAAAGGATAGGCATTTTGTGTCCAGGTCTCAGGTTCTGCTCACTGTCACTCCCTGTCAGTTAAATGTGGCTGATGCTATTTCTGGATATATATCACTCTCTGTCTTCCCTTCCCTCTCCTCTCTCCTCTTCTTGCTTCTGTGTGGCAGTTGTCCTTGGTGCTTTGCTGGTCGAGTCCCCTGCAGTGCCACAAGACACAAATGGAGATTGAGAGAGACACAGCAAAGCCCCGGCTTTTAAAGATCTGAAAGGCGGTGATCGAGAGGGAGTGAGAGCAGGAGAGAGAGCACAGTTATGACACCTTCAGGGGCTGGGACTCAGAGAGAGAGAGACACACGGAGAGGGAGGTAGCAGGGAGGAGAGCAAGTGGAGGGTGGAATATGTTCTTTTCAGAAATTATGAAAATCTCTCCAACAATCGTTCCTTGTAACTATTATGTAGTCCTCGTTGCACTTGTGTTCAGCATTGTGATGCATTTGTAATGCACAAACACTTGTTTAGATTTTTGCACTTTCTTTTCAATGCCAAACACCTTCTTGAAGGTTTGTCATGGTAACAAATACAAATGTGCTTCCATCAGTGCTGCCACTGCAATGCTGTCCGCTCCACCAGATGCAGACTCCTTTTCAAATCCAGTTAGTCCTGTACTAACACGCAACTCAGTTCCACACCACCTGTAACAGTCTTCCTTTCTCATTTAAACTTCACCCAGTATTTACTGAGCTGAACCCTAAGGAAATGCACCCAAAAATCCAATGTGTGTATATACAAACACATTCATTATATTAAAAACGGATTAAAGGACACTTATGCAGGTTCGGTTAGGCAGTGAACTACGGTTCATGATTTAATTTTGTTAATTTTATTGGATTAGCTTGTTCTCCAAATACAACCATTAGTTGTCACCGTGGTGCAGTTTCTTCCCACAGAACAAAAAGATGCACAACAGATCCATTGGTGACACTAAGGTGCTTCTCGTGCGCGCAATTGTGTGTGTGTGTCATTTTATTATTGAAGGGGATTTTAATGTAGAGTGTCTAAAACGTGTATCTTTGCCTAATATACAGAGAGTATTAAAACAAAAACACAATAAAAACTGTAACCTGAAGCGGATACTTTCAAGTCATATAACCTTTAATGCTAGGGTAGTGTCAAGTAGAAATGCATAAAAGAGGAATTGAGCTCTTCAAAGCACAAACACACTTCGTTGTTGGAATTCAGGGTTGTGCGTGGCTCAAATCTGCATCACAGCTGTCTGCTGTTCCGATGAGTCTTGGCAACAAGAGCACAAATCAGCTGCCTCCTTGTGTTCCCATCAGCCTGCAAGCAACTGCACCAGGCTGAGGTCTGTTTCCACAAAACAAGAGGATGTCCCGAGATACACCCATGGTTTTGGATGAGTCTTTTTTTCTTCATCAATATCCTCTTTCAGCATCTTTCTGCTTAATAATTCTCATGAAATTTGGGTGTACATTAGTTCCCACTAATCAGGCTGCTATGGGTTAAAACATCCTGATCTGTTAGTTATGCGTTAATTATTGGTTAACGAGTTTTCCAGCAGTGGGACTGAATGTCAAACATAAAAGTCAGTCGAATCCCCTGTTAGAACCATCAATGTTCTTCTTCTGTTTAAAATTACTGAATTATACATGTCAGATCTCCTTCAGGTATACGCGCCCAGCAGGGCTCTGAGATCCTTAGGAAGCGGTCAGAACCAAACAGGGTGAAGCTGCTTTTAGCTCCTACGCAGCTCACAGATGGAATCAGCTTCCTCATGACCTCAAATGTGCCCCAACTCTAGTAACTTTTAAATGAAAATTGAAAACCTTCATGTTCTCATCAGCCTTTGAATAAATGTTTTATGCTGTACCTTCTGCACTGTGTTTGCTCACTCTAACTTTAACTTAGTTTCTTTTTTGTTTTTAAATTGTATTTTCCGTCACGTTGATTTTAATGTTCTTGCTAATGGAAAGCACATTGAATTGCCTCTGAATATGAAATGTGCTATAGAAATAAAGCTGCCTTGCCTTGCCTTCGCTCCCTTGAACCAGGATAACATGCAAAGGGCCGCAGACTCACCAGGAGCACGTGATTGGTTAACGTCTCGAAGCTGCTTCTCAAACTTTGCTGCGATTGGTTGTTTAAGAATTGGAGACGCTGGCGTCACAGAGAAGCGCTGAACTCTAGTTTCCAGAGTTTTGTGAGATGTCAGGGTCCCCTGATGGACACGTGTGTCTTTCTGTCTTATTAACGGATTCCAGGTAAGTCACTAACTGATCAACAGACACATAAATGACGGAGCACAGCCCTGTTCTCTGCCTCCACTCACCTTGGTTTCACGGCTCGAATCTTAAGCAGGTTAACCGTCATTCTCCGCTAAAGAAGCTAAAGCAAGGTTAGCTTACGGCTACATTCAAGCTATTTTACAGTGACAAGCATATTGTTACGTCTTTAAAGTGCTGTCCACTAACGAGGAGGTCAGCAGTGCTGCTGCTAAACATGCGAATGTGAGTTCAAATCAGTTTTGTAGCTAACTGTCTGGAATTATGCTAGCTGGAGAGAATATGTTGCGACACGCCCCCTCCCAGCGTCGATGCAACGAGTTGACATTTTTATAAAGATGAATCTTTTGTTTTCATAATTTTTAGTTGTTTTCCAGTATAATGTTTGAGTAAACGGGTGAGACACGTCTGATTTTGGACGTTGCTTCAGTCACGAAGTGGTCTAATGAAGAGCGCATCCTTATCTGTGGTCGCATTCAACAAAAAATATAAAAAAAATACATATACATTATAGCTTTGAAGTACAACACGTACTTTTTCCTTTAGTTGTTTCGCTTCTACGAGGTGTTGTATAAACCGGCTCCTTAGTTTTTGCGTGATTTAGCTGAAAATCGCTGGAAAGGGCATGAAACGCACTTCCGCCTTTACTCAAAGGCCACTTTACTAGGTACACCTATATACAGCTGCATATTAATACAAATGTAGATGACTAACCAGCCGCATGGCAACAGCTCAGTTCATCTGGGCAACTAGATATCGCAAAGATGACCTGTTGAATTTCAAACTGATCATCAGAACATAGAAGACATTTGATTTTATCAGAGTGACATGATTGTTTGTGCCCAATGGGCTGGTTTGATTATTTCAGAATCTGCTGATCTACTGGGATTTAAACCCACAGTCATCAGTCAATGTCCAGCGGGTTCTAGATGATAGAAAGACAGTAGCAGCTCCGATAAGCAATGATCCTGACAAGAACAGCATCTCTGAAGCACAACAGCTGCTCCAGATGGACTCCAGCAGCAGAAGACCGCACCTGGTGTGCGAACCTGTTGCTCGTAAACTTGAAGGATGATGATTGCATGCTGCATTTTTAATGATTGCATCACAACGCTAGAAAAATATAGTCAGAGCTGATTTAAGTCTTTGTAAGAACAATTAGCCTGCTCAGTTCAAGTTAATTTAACATTTTCGAACTACATGGAAACTGTTGGGACACATCCTGGACTGACTGAATAATGTGGTTCGAAATGGATTCAAACAGTTGAGGAGGTCGAGGACATTAAAAAGTCTCTCGACATTCTAGTGTGGAAATCTCTGCTGTCAGGCTGCAGCAGAAAAGCATCCTGGACATTGTGAAGGAGATAAAGCTACTTTGAATCCATGCTCCTGATGGCCAGCCTGTTACTGCATTCAGACTTGTGTTATTTGAGAAAATAAAACAGCAACGTTGCAGTTTTTTACCCAAAAAGAAGAGGGAAAAGGGCAGGGAAGAGTTGCGTTGCTCTTAGCTAATCAGAGGTGAAACGTTTGCATATCATAAATAATAATACTGTAGCCCCCCCTTCTCCTCCTCCCAAAAATGTCTACTCCTAAAACAGCTGTGCAATAACTTTTTTTTAAAGAGTGACTCACAAGGTATTCATTCATACCAGAGACTACTGCAGATTTGTATTAAACAAACAAGTGAACCAGTAAAATAATAGTATTTTCAATTACTTTCTGCAGTTTAGTTTTATTCATTTGTCTTTTGACTCAGATGGATGATATTAACATGCTACATCACCGATGCCTTCTGAATCTGAGGCGCCGTATTCGTGATGGTCGCCCTGCTCAAGAGAGATACGCGAGACTGCAGAAGGATGGAGACGTGCTGAGGTAAGCAGGCTCTTCTAAGCTTTATTAACTTAGCTTGGTTTAGCCAGAGCTGCTTGACTGAAGACACCTTTAATCACGTGCGTCTACCCCCAGTGGAGCGTTCCGATCTTTTATCGAAAAGTACAGGGGGCAGTGAGTCTTGTCTCTGGTTGCAAATAGATCTACCGTTGCTCTCCCGAACCGTTGCCAGATCTGAGCCACTACTAGTGGGTGTAGCCTCCACTCTCTCATCATTGGGCTGCCCCTGGACAACAAGTACCCTCCCAGATTCAGGTGCCCGGTACATGAGTCACACTGATAGGCAGAAGCCAAACGCTGCACCACTGAAGGAGTTTGCAGGACAGATCCAACAGGGGGAGCGAATGAGTGCCCCCTTGTTTATTTATGTGTGACACCACTGTATTATTGTCTGTTTGTATCAGAACATGCTGATTGTTCAGTATCCTCTAAAAATTTCTCAGAGCCAGTGAGACTGCTAGCAATTCCAAACAGTTGATGTGGAGTTTGAACTGAGCTGAAGTCCAGATCCCTCTCACCGCCACTTCATCGTAAATTGCTCGCCACCCTTTCAGGCAAACATCTGTGCACACTACCTTGCAGAAGGACACTCAGCCTATTGGTGAACCTCGGTGCAGGAGACCCAGTTCCCTCAATGGGCGAAGGGCCAGCATGCAAGCAGCTGCTATGGTTAGCTTTCTGTGCAGATGACATGTCGTGTACAGCTGGTGGGGATGGGTCCAGTGTTTAAACGTGCGCGTCAGGAGAAGTCCGAGCGGCACCACTGAGATCATAGCATCATGCCCAAGAGTTGCAATATAGTTTGGAAGCACAGTTTGCAATGCACCTCTTTTTCTGGCACCACAAAGTAGCAGCTGTACCAACCTTTGTTAGTTTCCGAAGGTGGGACCATACGTATTGCTCCCTTCATCAGTAAGGTATTTATTTCCTCTCTTATAACGGTCATTGCTTCGATTCCCACAATTATGTTAGCAACCGAGCGGAAACGTGTTGGTCTGACCCGGAACTTTAACTGGTAACCCATAGCAACAGTTTTCTCCACACATTGTATGACTGACCTGTCATACAACGGGTGAGGAGGTGCTGCCCTCTACCGGAGCAGGGAGAAACATCTCTGTGGGCTTACATGCCCTGAGGCATGCAGGTAATGGTTGATTTTGAGTTTATTCATTTATTTTTTCTTTATCAACACGTCTGTCACAGAATAAACAGTTGTGTGTTTTGTGGAAAATTGCTTGAGGAACTGTGGGTGGGGAACGCAGCGCCATTTGAGGCTTGGGTCTCAGAACACATGAACTGCATGCTCTGAAGGCAGGCTGGACCACAGAGCGAACATGTCTCCCTTCTCAAGAGGTCCAAACGGAGACGGCTCGTTGCTAGGACGAGTGCGTCTTCTTCCTTTGAGGTGAAGAGTCTTGCTTGAAGTTCTGGGGTGGTCTTTTGCTCCAGGCCGACTGCCGAGGAGCTTGCTTCTGGGATTGTGGCTGCTGAAGAACATCCCCGGTGGCTGCAGGCACGATCATTCTGGGGTAGCCGTTGGTTTGCGTGAGCTCGTACCGGGCCTGCTTCTTGCATCCCATCTGGGAACGATGCATCGTAGCGCCTTGGTCTGCTTCTTCCGGAGCTCAAACTTTGTATAGCATCCAAGAACTGCCCGAAAAGCCCCCCAGTAGACACTGGTTCATCCGTATACACAGCCCTGTCCTTATCTGGGATTTCTGAGAGGGTTAGCCACAGGTGCCTTTTGGGCTACCACCATTGATGCCATTCCCCCCCTCAGTGAGAGCGCTGCACAGAGGGGTGTACGGAAAATGTAGTCCGGCCGTTACTTGAATCTCATTCAGGAGGGGGGTTAGGGGGTTGTCAGGTGGCATATGGTTGCCCATTTCCAACAGGAACACAACTTGGTATGTTTGTAGCATGGTAGCTGAACTCAGAGCAAGTGGTGGTTGCCTGAGCCTGATAGATTTTTGCTAGCTGGGATGCAGAGAACCTGCATTGCTTAGAGGGGAGCCACTCGCACCCAGGTGTGTGATGGCACCAGGTATGCTGCCAGAGTGATTCCATTGAGGGGAGACCAACCAGTCTGCCCTTCTCGGCTCAGTCGAGGTCCACATACTGGGTGAAACCAGGCACAGTAGTGCGTGTGGACAGCGGCTTGTTCTAGCAGGATGTTAGTTCTGTCACAAAGTCTGGGAACATGGGCAGCCAGTTCTTGACTGCAGCCGGCTTTGATGGAAGAAAAAAGCCCTGCAAGCATGAAGGCTTTCTGAGCTGGAGAAGTGTCTAGTTTCTCGCCAACACGGCGACAAAGAGGAATAAAGGAGAGGTCGTCCTTGGTGGTCACTGGAAAGGCGGTGATGGTGGTCAGTGTCTCACACTGAGCCGCTGAGAAATCGCCATCTCCCGACATACTCCGGTCATCCATGTGGATGTGCAGGACGCCATTGTCCTTGTCCTGGGTCCCAGTTAGCCCATCTATGAAGTCCATGTGGTCTGTCCAGCTGGGAGCGAGGACTGTGACCGAGAAGCCTTCCTCGTCAGACTCAGACGAAGCCAGGTCTCTCGACTCAGAGAACATAGGGACTTGTTAGGAGACAGCAGCCTCTCCTAGCATGAAAATGACCCTACGTTCTAGCATTGAGTGCCTAAGCTGGCTGCAGAACGAACATGCGTCTGGTTCTGTCAATGCCCCTCTGGTGTGGACAATGCCGAGACAGATTTGGCAAGCTTTATATATCTCCTTGTCATGGAGCATGAAGCTGAATCCCTGCGGGCAGGATCGTATAGCAGACTTCTGCTTCTTCAAGTCAGGCCGGGTGTTCATCCCGAACCATGAGGCCCAATAACGTAGTTGCTAGTGGAGTTCAGTGGTGCTAGGGTTAGGGTTAGGCTAGGTGAATAGGAACACATACCAGCAGGCAGCGGTCTAATTCGGCTTGAACAGTTAAGCTAGAGTGCTTACTTGCAGCTAGCTGGCAGAGGTTAATTGGAAGGTGTGTGTGCATGATGTGTGAGAAGGGGTATTTATAGGCAGGTTCATCCTGCCCCCTACATCACACCTTATGTGGCCTAAAGGCGTGATTAAAGGTGTCTTCAGTAAAACCACGCAAGGATGTGATATCCCATACTATATATGTGATTGGGGAAATATGGGGGAAAAACTTTACCTTTGAAATCGGTACAAATTTCTATTTTTTTTTAAAGCAAGAGCTAATTGCCACATGAGGAAAGAGCAAGACTAAATGAAAACTTGTGTTCACCCGACAACCTGTTTTGGCTGTGTTGTTTTGGTAATTTATCAATATTTTTGTGTTTTACTTTTGTATTGCCCAGAACAAAATAATGGTGTCTTTTTTTATGTTTTTGGAAAAGCGCCATTGCCACCATTTTGTTTTTCTTTCATTCTGTCATTTTTATTTGTGCTACATTTCCAAAACAACAAGCATTTTAGCCTGTGGAAGTGTCAAATAAGAGCATGCTTGCAAAAAAGAATGTGACAAAAGAATTTAATAGTAGCTTTTAGTTAATTACTTTCTTTTGTGATCTTTTGAAGTGTTAGGGTTAATGTTCTATGGTTATATAACTCACTGTTGCACAGCTCTAAGTTTAAGTTAATATGTGGGTAATATACCCTCCCTCATCACTCTTTGGTCCATTTTGACGTACACACAAACATTCCAGAGGCCTATATTTAGGTAAATAGGAGACAATCACTGATTGGACCAAGGGGTTTTAAATATATTTATTCCAATTTAACTACATTTAGTTCTGCATCTTCTTTCATTGCCATCATCTTCAGTAGAATTTCTGCATATTTCCCTAAGTGGGATATTTTCTTTCAGCTGAGGTGTCTCATAGTTAAAGTAACAGCTGGACCTGTTTGGAGTCACACTGATTGGTAACCTGTAATTTTTCTTTTTCCTCTGCAGTTACCAAGGGAACTCTGAGGAAGTGGGCTGCTATGTAGCCGGCCATCCACTATCAAAGGGAAACTGCTACTTTGAGGTAAGTTGTTCTGCAAGACAGCATCGGTGTGTATTATAACTGACTTTGCTGCCAGATGTAACGTGACCACTCCAGCATGCAGCGGAATTCTAGACAATGAGTGTTTTGCGAATTAAAATTAAAAAAAATTTTTGTTGAGTACAGGATTGCTTTACCACCCAACCATCAATGTAGGCTTTAGGAGTGCAATTGCTGATAATTATCTTAACTTTATATTACATCTGGAATGCCCTCTACAGTCAGAATTCACCAGTGCAAAAAATGAAAAATGTCCTAGCAGCGTAAAATCATGTATGGGTTGTGGGTTAGGTGGTATCTTTCAGTATGAGTCTTTTTCAGCAGGCAAACTGAATAACATTATTTTAGTTATGTTGCAAAGCTGGTTTACTGCTTTTTATATGTAGTAGAGATGGTCTGATCTGATCATGTGGGCACGATCATGTGATTTTTTTAAAGGATTGAGATTGGGGAAAAAAAGATTGGATTTAACCTTTTAAAACAACAGTTGTGACTTTTAAATTCATCCAGAGATGGAGATTTTCTAATGGAATAACAATAGCTTAGTTTTAATTTCAGTAACGTCAGAGAATTTACGGCAGGCAGGGGTTCAGACACCAAGGTGTAGCTATTAGCAAGCAGGCTAACACAAAGCTATGTGTCTCTTTAGGAGAGCAAAAATTTCTGCAGCTTTGCGGTATTTTAACCCAAACGGAGAAGGCAGAGCTACAGACACTTGTAACGTGTGCATATTGGGCATTCAGCATGCTGGAAAGGATACAGCTCCATGAAAAACGTGGAGCCAGCTGACAGAAGAAGATACGCAAGTAAACAAAGAGAACAAATAAACAAAGAGAAATTGCCAACAGACTGGGAAACATCAAGGTTTCCAAGTCTGCTGCAACTCCCGAGCTTTGCATTAGCTACAGGTGTTGTACAGGGAAACGTTAACCTGCCTGTTGAGGCGTGGGAACGTGTGTCAATAAGCAGCTGCATAGTGAAGGAGCAAACAACTTGATATAAAAGAAACGCTGCTATTTTTAAACATGCTCATAATATAAACATGTTTTTTAATCAGTGCACTTCTCAAACAAGGAAAGTGAAACTTGAAGGACAACTTGGATGTGTGTTTCTTCTTGTTTTAATGCTTGCCTAAAGAGTATATCCTTTTTTAATTTAAATTCTTTGCTGAAAAGAATCGATTGGGACTTGGTATCAGCAGATACTTAAAATCTAATAAAAGTATTTAGCTGATTGTTGACGAGATGTTTTCTGACGTTCAGCCACAAATTAGCTGCTGGTGTTGAGCCTGGTTGGCTGTAGAAGGTGCACACTGGAGCAGGATTGTTCCAGAGATGGATGCAAACTTCTCTCACTTTAGTCTTCAAAAGAAAAAAAAAGTTTATTTAGAAAGTGATCCAATGTGGGCTAAATATGGAGCATACCAGGATCGGGCAGCATCAGAACCTGGTAGCTGAACACATGTGGAGTGACGGCAAATCACAACACAATCGCAACACATCAAAATGGTTCCAACCTTTACTTTGACTCCGTAGGACATCAGTATTATTTGTGTAGCTGTAAGATGTTGCTATAACATGCTGGAAGTGACTTTTTGTCAGATGTGAAACTTTTCTTCACACAAACAAAGGTCTCATTTCTAGCTCTGACGGATCTCTCTGACATTTAGATTTGTGGGTTTTTTCTGGGTCATTACCGAGAGGTTACAATACATTATCCTCCACACTGTGACGCAAACGCTGTCAGTTTGTAAGATATCTCTAGAATTTAAGAGCATTTATTTTGATAAAGGTCAGGCTTCTGTAGACATATGCGTCACTGCTTTCCTCGGTTCCACTTGTCTTGCTTTCACAAGGAATCCGTTTGACTGCTACTGTAAGACGTCGTGCAGCTTTGCTCGTGTCCACATTCTCTCTGCACGGAGGCCGCCTGAACTTTTGCTGCTTCCCGCTTTGTTTAATTATTGTTCTTTCAAACATTGTCACAACTGCTGCTACCACGACAGCAAATGTTAGGCCAATATGAAGGAAATTAACTGAGCTACAGCTGCCTCAGGGTCTAGGAGTTCTTCCAGAGGTTCATGGAATATTCATATCTCTCCTGTCTTAGCTTCCCTACATTGGCTGCCTGTTAAATTCAGAACAGATTTTAAGATCCTCCTTCTCACATATAAAGCTCTTAATAATCAAGCTCCATCATACATCAGTGATCTGATTGTTCCATACGTTCTTAACCGAGCACTTCGCTCTCAGACTGCAGGCTTACTGGTGGTTCCCAGAATATCTGAAATTAGGATGGGAGGCAGATCTTTTAGTTATCAGGCTCCTCTCCTGTGGAACCAGCTCATAGCCTTAGTTCGTGAGGCAGACACCTTGTCTACTTTTAAAACTAGGCTTAAAACATTTTTATTTGATGGGGCCTATGGTTAAAATCTGATGTTAGCCCAGATCTGGACAAGTGGGAGAGTAGAGGGAGGTGGAGTGTACAGTCGGTAAAGACGGCTCTCCCTTGCCCTGCCTCCAACATGCCTACATCTAAATAGGATAGATTATCCAGAGTTATCTCTGTAGTTATGCTGCTATAGGCTTAGACTGCTGGAGGACACACTGACCACTTTTCACACTCTACTACTTTCTTCTACTATCTGCTCTTTAACTGTATTATTTTCTGCAATTTCAGCTGTTAACTTTATTTTCTCTCTAAGTGTTTTTCTCCCCAGAAGAAGCTACAATGATGTTCTGCTGAGCTGTGGTGGCCTCATGGAGGGGGCCATCAGCTAGCACACTGCTGCTAACCACTTAAACTTTCTCCCTCTCCTGATAATAACTTTTTACTTTCCTTGACGTTGAATGTGCTACAGCTAGTTTACCCATTTAATTATAGATTCACCAGGATAAATACAATAAAGTTCATCCCTCACCAAATAGAATATTTACTAAGAAATCACAATGTAACCATAGAAACACTACTTGGTAAATATGTTGTGTAGATGTGTGTGTGTGTGCGTGCGTGCGCGTGCGTGCGCGTGTGCGCGTGCGTGTGTATCTGCCTAGTCTTCTCGATCCCCAGTGAGTCGTGGTGGTCCTCTCCAAAGAACGAGATGGCGGATACAAGCAGCTGAAATTAGTTTTCTCCTCAGGGTGGTTGGCCTCTCCCTTAGGGATGGGGTGAGAAGCTTGGTCATCCAGGAGGGGCTCAGAGTAGACACGCTGCTCCTCCACATTGAGAGGAGCTAGTTTAGGTGGCCTCCTGGATGCCTCCCTGGTGAGATTTACTGGGCACGTTCAATCGGGAGAAGACCAAAAAAAAAAAAAGACCCAGGACACGCTGGAGGGGCTATGTTTTACGCCTGCCCAGGGAACTCCTTATGATTCCTCCGGAGGAGCTGGCCCAAGTGGCTGGGGAGAGGGAAGTCTGGGCCTCTGCTTAGACTGTTGTCCCTGCGACCCAACTCTGGATAAGCTTTAGAGAATGTATGGATGGATGAAAAATGCAACCACACATTTGTTTTATACATTGAATGACTTCTAGTAATGTTTTTATTTATTTATATTATTTCAATCCTTGTCTCCTATGTGCCCTCTTTTAATTTTTTTTTTTATTTTAATGACAATATTGGAACTGACACGTTGCAATTTTTATAACACTGGCTGTTTGGGCTGGGCAATATGGCCTAATATCAGTATCACAATATATTGAGGATATCACCTCGATAACGATAAATGGACGATAACTACAGGTCGGCACAGAAACAATAGTTGTCCACTAGATGGGGCTGTCACGTGTGATACGTTGAGTCACATTTTTACGTGGCTCAAGGTGGTACATCTTAAAGGGACAGGAACGATGCCAACCTACACACATCTTTTAACTTTTTTATCATCAAATTTATTGACATGGGAAAAAGAGTCAGAAATTTCAATAATGATAAATTTCGATTTATTGACCAGCCCTACTGGCTATAAACGGTAATATGGTCATTCCGCCCAAGCCTACTACTGAGTAATTTTAATGATTTTTTTTTCCACACACAAGGCTAGCTGTTACCCTTCATTGACATTATTTTATGCTAAGCTAAAGGAGTACTGCCTGATCAAGAGAATGAATGGGCTGGTTACAAAGAGCTATTTCCTACTTGTCTAACTCTGGGGAATATGCCGACAGACAAAACTTTACTTTGGTGTGGAATATCCGTTTAATGCTTTTACAATCTTCTCTGAATTGGGTCTTCAGTCTGATTCAAAACTGTATGTCAGACATTTGGATCTAAGCCCTCTCCATAAGCTGTTAGATGGCAAGTGTCTCATGTTTGCTGTATTCTTGATGTATAGGAGTGTTTGTAATAATTGTGTTATAATGCATTAATTAAACCTATGGTACAATAATGTGTTGGGTGAGGTGTTGGTAAGTTGAAAGTAACACTGTCATTAAAAGGTTTATCAAAGTTTTTTTTTACATTTATTTTGATCGTCATTCATGCTTTTGAGCCTTGTTGGAGACTAGGCCTCAGGGACAAATGTCATAGTTTGGTTATTATTTAATCAGCTGGATGAATCTCTGAGTGGTTTTCGGATTACAAGCTGTGATCATTACACTCTGGTGAATACAGAAGTATCTCATAAGATTTTTAGATGTTTTTTTTTTTTTGCAGAGTTATTGAAATAATGCATCATGAAAAGCATATTGTGGAGTAATGAAATTTAGAATTTCTTCTAAATGTTTAGTCGGATTGTCTGTGAAAGGCAGAGGTTTCTAAGAGTGCTTCCTTTTTCTTGATTAAGTTTAATTTCAAACACATTTTAGATATTTGGTTTTGGCTTCATACTCCCGCTTTACATTTAACAATAGTACGTTTAATATACTGTGTATGCAAACAACAGTTGTGGTGGATTACATAAAGTGTGACTGTTGTGGGGATATTTGTGTGTGTTTAGGTAACAATCGTGGACACGGGGGTGAGGGGAACCATTGCTGTGGGCCTGGTGCCTAAGTTTTACAGACTGGACCACCAGCCCGGCTGGCTGCCACACTCTGTAGCTTACCACGCTGACAATGGCAAGTAAGTCCACCACACTCGTTGACACGCTACAGCGCAATCCTTCTGTCATGCATTATTGGAATATTTTTGCTTCTTTTCCCTGCAGAGCTATATTATTATCATTTTCATTATTGTTGTTGTTAATGATGATTAATGAGCGTTAAACACCTGCTGACCGGCAGGAAATCAGGCTTTGGATGATCTGATGCACATCTCCACATGCTGCCAATAGTTTTAGTAATGAGCGAATAAAACTGATTTGATGAAATACCATTAAATGTGAGTTTGATTCAACATCTTGAGATTGGGCCTCTCTGCTTACTGCTGCCTCTGGGAGCTGACTCCGGATAAAGCGGAAGAAAATAGATGGGAGAGTGGATCTTGAGATCCAGTTCAATGCAATACAATCAAATGAACATCTTTCGTCAATAATGGGACTAATTTTGTACTCCTGAAACATTACTGTGAACAATGAGCTAGACAACAGACAATGGGGGTAGTTGGAAACACATTTCATGTCATCATTAAATGGATTGACTTCTATTAAGTCACAATGAACTGATGCACATCGAGTGAATTTGAAAGGTAATTTGTACATCCAATTGCATCATGCATGTGTTTGTTCCTAAATCTATAAAAAGTAGTTAATTCCCATCATTGACTTTAGGTTATACAATGGGAATCCTGTGGGGAAACAGTTTGGACCAAAATGTGCTCGGGGCGATCGCATCGGATGTGGAATACACTCGGAAAATTTCGAAGCAGGTGTTACAAACGTCTTTTTCACCAAAAATGGCAAAGAGGTAAGTTCTTTTGATGCTTTATTCGTCCGTCTGTCCAGTAATAAAATCTAGAACTCTATAATCCAACTTTTGTTAAATAAATTTGCATTTTGGACCATTACTGTTTCCCCTTCACCTCTCTGCTAAACAACACTACTAGTCAGATCCACAGCCTGGTCCCATCATGTCCTAAGTAATGTAAGGAATTCTCCAGAGTGTCTTACGAAACTTAATTTATCTAAGTTAACTATTAGCAGAACTCTCTCTTTGAACCACTTTCTGCCATTTTTCATAGTTTCACTTTCTTCCTTTTAAGGCTATTCAGAACCTGACTTCTCATCATCATACCCTTCCATAGCTTACTGTTCCCCGTCCAACCACCATGGGCCCTGAGCTTTCACCTGATGGCCATAACTCTGACTCTTTAGCATCTTGCCTGAAAATACAGTCATTCAAGCTAGCATAGTCATTAGAAAATCTTTGTTCGTCAATGCAATCCATTATTTTTCTATTCTTTATCATTACTATTTTTATTTTAGCTTTAGGTTTTCATCACACCTTGTATTCTGATCTAAGGTGCCTGACAACAAAATGTTATTATTATAGATTTGAAAGGTTTTGTCTTCCTTTTTGAATTCTTCTCCAGCATTCATTCTTTTGTTACTTTTTTATTCTTCAGGTGGGTTTAGCAGAGGTTGCCATGTCAGCAGAGGGGTTATTCCCTGCTGTAGGTATGCACTCCATGGGGGAGGAGGTGAAGGTTGACCTGCAGGCAGAGTGGTTCCTGGAGGACAATGATAGCATGATGATGGTTGACAGCCATGAGGACGACTGGGGACGACTGTACGACGTCAAAGTTAGCGGCACGGTAGGACACCGAAAAGGCCGATTTGTGTTATTTCTTTGTTAAAGGATTACAGAGACCTTTTGAGGACATTTCTGCAATTCAGATAGAAACGAGCTGTGATGAAAAGGAACAGCTGTACCCTCAAACATCAGAGGACTTTGTAAGTATTAGTGAGGCTTTTTCTCTCGATATGAGAGTATAATTATGATTTTTACCAAATAATTATCAACAAAACTACACAACACGTTGAAGACATAATCAATCAATCAATCAATCAATCAAATTTTATTTGTAGAGCACCTTCCACAACGTTATCGGAAGCCCAAGGTGCTGAACAGCATCATCATAAGAAAAACATTCCCAGTACATGGGCATAAAAGCAAGATAAAAACATAAAATCATAAAATATCAAGCAAACAATATTACAAATAAAGAGAGATAACGGAATAAGACTAATCGATCAAAAACAAATGGTGGACAAAATAAAATCAAGCATCTGGGTTAAAAAGAAGAAGAATTAAAATCCATAATGTCAGGGCAATCCAAAGAACCCTAGCGCTAAAACGCAATCAAATAAAAATGAGTCTTTAAACGAGACTTAAAGACTTGAAGGGATGGTGCCTGCCTAATGCTCAGTGGCAATTCGTTCCACAGAGTTGGAGCCAAAACAGAAAAAGCACGACAACCCCTCGATCGATATTTCGACCGGGGGACCACCAGAAGTTCCTGCTCGGCTGAGCGAAGAGACCGAGATGGAGCATACCTCTGCAAAAGTGCAGCGATGTACAATAATAATAAAATAAAAATAGTCATCTCTTTCAGTAAAGCTGTTTGCACAGTTCTAAGATGATCTATTGGACCAAAAATACACACAGTGTATTTTTATTAGTATTGTGTACGTCCTGAAAAGGCCAGGTTATTCTGTGGCTTCTTATGTATGTTGTACTGATAAATGACCTGCAGTTGAATAGTGCCTTTCTGAATTGGAGGACTCCAAAGCGCTTTACACTACAGTCATTCACCCTTTCACACACCACTGCCCTAGAGCACACTGACTCACAGTCAGAGGCGAGGCTGCCGTACATGGGCACCACCGGTCCCTCTGACCACCACCACCATCAGGTAGGTAGGGTGAAATAGCTTGCCCAAGGATCCGAGTGACAGAGCAAGGGTTTTGAACCTGCAACCCACCGATTAAAGGATGAACTCTTAACCATTTTTTGTGGTTGTTTTTTCATCAAGGTTCATTTGTATGCTTCATTCAGTTTTGTATCAAGTCATCCACATCACACATTGTTCTGTACTAAAACCCTCTTCGCTGACCCCTGTACCTACCGTAGTGTTCTAACTTAGGATGTTCCGATCACGTTTTTTTTTTGCTCCCGATCTGATTCCAGGATCTGCCGACGCCGAGTCCAGATCAGGAAAGCAATAAAATAAGAAGAAAAAGGAAATAATTTTCAGGAAAGCATTGAACTAAGAATTAAACACATCCATGTTGTCCTTTAAGTTTCTCTTTCACTTATTTAGGAAGTGCACTGATTAAAAAGCGTGTTTTATGTTAATGTATTTAAACGTAGCAGTGTTGCTCTTATTTGAAGTTGTTTACTCCCTCAGTATGCAGCTGTATTGAGCAATGCATGTTTCTGTGACAGAGCAGGCAGGCGGAGGCGCGGCAGGGAGGGTAACTATTTCCCGCATAACACCTGTAGCTCCAGTGCACAGCTCCGGTGCTACAGGAGAACTAGAAAGTCAGGCGTTTTGCAGTCTGTTGGCAATTTCTCGTTGTTTATTAGCGTACTGTTAGTGGCAAACTGGGAATTAATGGAGACCAGTTATTAGCTTTGTTGATGCCCAAAGGGAAATGCCATCCGCGAAAGCAGTTTGTCTGAAGGCAGCAAATTATGAAGCGGTGTCCCTTCCAGCATGCTGAATGTCCAGTATGCACGCATTAAAAGTGTCTGTAGCGCTGCCTTCTCCATCTGGGTTTAAATACCACCAAGCTGCAGATATTTTAGCTCTCCTGAGGAGATGCATTAGCTCTACGTTAGCCTGCTTGCTAACTGCAGCATAGTGTCCGAATCTCTGCCCGTCATAAATTGTGTGACGTTGCAGTGTTGTTTTCGTACAAGAACATTTCCAGCTGAAAAATCCATCATCCAGCTGCTTCTACCAACCCACTGTCATCTGGACAAAGCAGGCAGCACTGTGAGGATCATGTTCTTTGATTTCTCCAGTTCATTTAACACAATCCAGCCTGATTTACTTTGCCAGAAACTCCAGAAGACACAGGTGGGGGCCTCAACTATCGCCTGGATTAAAGACTACCTGACAAACTGCACACGTCAGACTTCCAGTACAAATCAGAGACCTGTCATCTACAGAAATACTCAGATGACTCTGCAGTTGTCGGGTGTATCAGAGATGGACAAGAAGCTGAGTACAGAGAGCTGGTGGAGCACTTTGTGGCATGGTGTGGAAACAATCATCTGACCTTGAACGTGAACAAAACAAAGGAGATGATTTTAGACTTCAGAAGAAACAGGGTGGAGTCAAACACTGTTTCCATTATGGGAGAAGAAGTGGAGGTGGTTGAGGAATACAAATACCTTGGAGTTCACCTGGACAACAGACTGGACTGGAGAAAGAACAGCGAAGCTGTTTACAAGAAGGGACACAGCAGACTGCACTTCTTGAGGATGATTAGGTCCTTCAGTGTCTGTAGCAAGATGCTGCAGATCTTCTACAAGTCTGTTGTTGAGAGTGTCATCTCTTCAGCCATCATCTTTTGTGGTAGCAGCATCAGAAGCAGGGACCTGAAAAGGCTCAACAGCTTAATAAAAAAGGCTGGTTCTGTTCTGGGGACGATTCGGGAACCACTGGAGGAGATAATGCAAAGAAGGATTCTCCAGAGAATCAAGAAAATGATGGACAACCCTGAGCATTCTCTTCACAAGACTGTCCGACAACGGAAGAGTGTCTTCAGTCAGAGGCTTCTTCAGTTTCGCTGCAACACTGACCGCTACTGGAGATCCTTCCTGCCAACAGCCATTGTAATATACAACAACTCTTTGATGACTTGATTATTATTATTATTCTGAGCTACTACAGTAATCAATTTCCCTCTGGGATTAATAAAGTATTTTTGAATTGAATTGAAACAAATAATATTGATGAAGAGGAGCTTATTGATATTGGAAAGTAACTGTTTTTATTCTATTTCAAAGTCTTTGTCTAAGGAGGAATTTAAAATGTCACATTTGTTGTTTTAAAAGGTTAAATCCGGTTTATTTCTCCCGATCCTTTCAAAATCACGTGATTGGATCAGAACATCCCTACAGCATCCCTTTAGATACAATCACTTGATTTTGCATGATCTGGACTTTAATGTATGATCTTGAATTGACAGGACAAGTCAGCCCTGGGGTTCTTTTTCTTTTGCCGCTCCGGGATTTTCCTCAGTCCTTTATCCGGAACAGTGTAGATAGTCGACTCTCTGAGGAGGCTTTGGGGCTTTTCCCTTTCACTCATCTGCTTCTACACCACCACAGTCTGGAATTATGCAACAGGTTCATCAAATCATTAGACACATCAGTTATACATACACCATTTATTACAGATTAAATTAATTAAATGAATATACATTCAAAAGTTTGCTCAAAGATTGTTTATTCAAATAAATTTAAGTAGTTTCTCCAACTTTATATATATATATATATAAGTGTTTCTCTCATATAACGTTTTGGACCAAAAGCAACTATTGGACCATCTGGTTGTTGGTCTGGCCGAATCGCGGTACTTCTTCACCTTCCTGGTTCTTCCATTCATTATGCACTCATGTATTTATCAACAGAACACAACTGGTATGAGAGGTTCTCTGCTCAGTAATTTTAGAGAAGGAGGAATAGCTAGCTGCTACCACATAAACTTTAGGACAAATTACCAGAGTCACTAAAAATGTACTATTTGAAGTCACAAACCGCAAAAAACGTTTGGAGCTAGGAAACAATGACAGGACTGCACTCTCTCGTTTCCTCTGGCAATGCGGGTTTCCGGTTCTGGCTGAAACGTCTCAACGATGTTATGCCAGAAGTGAGTGTTCTGGGGGCTTGTGTTCAAAACCTAGAGCTTGTTCTGTAGATTTGCTATAAGAAGAATAAATAAAACTGATGATTTCCAAAATTTCAATGGAATTGGCCATAACAGCAGCTTTAAAAGTGGCTTGAATCAAACAACTAAAACAGAAAGTTGTACATCTCCACCACAGAGATAAACAAGGTAATGAGGAGTGACCAACTCCTGTCCACAGGAAAAATAATTACCCTGGGAGATGCAAACATAAAACCTAAACCTCCCTGAAATGAAGGATCTCAATATCCAAATCGTTTACTGCCCTGGAATCCAATTCAGGCACATCATTTTTGTTGATTTTGAACAACAAAACACCAGCCAAACCAAGCACACAAAAATTCTGCTGTCATTCAGGATAAATGACGAGGACTACCACGACTGTGCCACAATCCAAAAACAGCTCAACACATCACTGGAAGCAGCACTTTTTAATTATTATTTTCACATGACTGTTAACAGGCTCTCTTGTTCTGGTTCTCATGATAACTTACTGGAAGAAACGGAATTATCTTGTGCTTACTTCATCTGTATAATGTCTTTACTTTTGGTGAATTGGCCTGAGTCCAGAATAAAGGCTACTTGGCTGTACAAGATACAAACAGGTATTAAGTTTTAGAAATATATGAAATGTATTTAGCCTGCTAATTTATCTCAAATACTAATAACTACCGTATTTTCCGGACTATAAGTCGCACTACTTTCATAGTCTGGTCGGTCCTGCGATTTATACTCCGGAGTGACTTATATACCAAATTACGTAGGTTATACCGCGCTGCTGCGGGCTGGCTCCGGATTAGGAATGAGCTCCCCTGCCCCGTAGGAATCTAAAAACACACAGCCATCACCTGCTGGAGTCTGTGGCGCACCGTTACGCACCTGATCCGGCCGAGGAGTGAGTTCCCTTGACCCGCAGGAAACTAAAAACACACAGCCATTACCTGCTGGAGACTGTGGCGCACCGTTACGCACCTGATCCGACCCAGGTTTCAGCTCACCTGCCCCGCTGGGAATAAAAAACACACAACCATCACCTGCTGGAGCCTGTTGCACACTGGATCCGTCTCTGGTTTCAGCTTCTCTGCCCCGCCATCACCTGCTGCAGCTTGTGGCGTGCTGCTGCGGGCTGGCTACGACCCAGGAATGAGCTCCCCTGTCCCGCTGGGAGGGTTTCAAACACCACCATCCTCTGCTGGAGACTGTGGCGCGCTGCTGTGCCGCATTGTTTATTCTGCTATTGTTACCGGTACTTGTCTTGCAATGTGAAACGCTTGGTCTCAGATTTTGTAAGAAAAATAATAAAATTTCCCCCCAAAATGCGACTTATAGTCCAGTGCGACTCATATATATGTTTTTTCTTCATTATACTTTTTACGGCTGGTGCAACTTATACTCCGGAGTGACTTATAGTCCGGAAAATACGGTACGTTAAACATATTGAAAACTTTCTCAAAGCAAAATATATTTTCATTAAGGAAATAACTTATAAACTTACCTATTTAATACTTTTTTATTCACAGAAATGTGGAATGATCTTCCAAGCACTACCAAAACAGTGGCTTCCTTTTCAGTTTTCAAGAAACTCCTGAAGACCCTGATCTTCAGAGAGCATCTTCTAAACTAGCACCCTCCCTGCACCCATCCCCCCCTCTACCGTCCACTCCTTTGTTCCCTCCTCTCCATGATTGATGTCAAGTTGTTGTTATTGTTGTTGTTAGCCTCAAGGGCAACTGCCGATTATCACTTGTAAGTCGCTTTGGACAAAAGCGTCTGCTAAATACCTAAACATAGTTTTCATGAAAAAGCGCCGCAAACCTCCACACAAACTCTTGTGTGAGCTTCAGGTCGCTGGTGTTCCTCAGAGTTGGCTCCGGTTGTAGCTAGGTAGCTACCTCCATGAGCTTAGCTCCCACCTCCACGCTAGCTTTGGGTTAGCTTCAGGTTAGCTTGTAGCTAGTTCGACCGGGTGTCGTCATTTAATCCCAGGCTTACAGCCCCACCCACAGCTCCACCTCTTTTCCCTTTTGTGGAATTGTCTGGGCTTGACGGGACCTGTGACACGGTCAAAATAGGGGTGGTGGCCACCTCCCATTTTTCCTCTAAAACATGTTATTGGATCCTATGGAAACCCATTGTCCACACACACACACACACACACACACACACACACACACACACACACACACACACATATATATATATATATATATATATATATATATATATATATATATATATATACATATATATATATATATACATATATGTATATATATATATATATATATATATATATATATATATATGTGTGTGTGTGTGTATATATATATATATGTGTATATATATATATGTGTGTGTATATATATATATGTGTATATATATATATATATATATATATATATATATATATATATATATATATGTATATATATGTTCTACAAGCCAGAAGATAGAATATAAAATCCCCCTAGAAAATGGAATTATTTCTGTAGATGGCCGGTCACTATGTAGGTCAATATATAGGTGAAAAGTGACCCTTTCTGAATGTTACATGAGGCTCCAGAAAGCTAGCCTCAACCACTCCAAAGTCTCTGATGTTAAAAGAAGTAAGACTGCAACTGCCCACCAGATGCCCATCTATCAGAGTTTTGTGGGTGGGACTCCTTATGAGAAACCATCAAAGCAGTACAAGGAAATAACATTATTCACTTATGTCACGTCTTTGTTAAATCTTTATTATTTTCCTCTTTTTGTCTCTTTCTGTCTCATCACCTTATTATTGAAACTTGCTTCAACATATTTTTTCTTTTCCTGTACCTTTTTCCTCTGCATCTCCTCTCTTGTGTCTGCTGTAGGCCACTTGTCTTGTTTCCTGTACTTTATTCATGTTGCTTGTTCCTCGTCGCAGCCTTACCAGCCTGTTGCCATTCTTTCCATCTCATTTCATTTCTCATTGCTTGTCTTTCTTTGCTTCTTCAGTCCTCTTTTGTTCTTGTAGTTTTGTTTCTCCATGGAAACAAAGTTGTTGTGGATTTTGTTAACATTGAAATGTCAAAGATAAATTGTGTATTCAAGGTTCATGCTGTACAAAGATTTGTTTTAATCATGTATAACAGATATTTGCAGCTTCTGTGGTTTTTGATGATTTACTGATTTGCAGTTTGGTTGCTATAGAAAGTGTGTACTCGCTGAGTTCATACACCTCTTTAATATTTAGGCAAAACATTGGAGTAGTTTTTGCACGTTTCTGTGGATAATCACTATTCCGGATGATGGACATCCTTACAGATGATAAAGAGGTGATGGAAAAGATTGCTTCAAGATAAATATGACTTTTCCAACTGGTATGCTTTCTGATTAATCTGTACTGAGAAGTGCAAAACCACATTAAGCATAGAGCACTAAGGTGATGGTAGTAACTTGTCTGAAGCCAAGATTGTGCCTTTGAACTCTTTATACTATGGGGGTTGGGTGGGGTTGGTTGGTTGGTCCTGTTTAGAGAGATGGCTATCTGATCCTGTTGTCATATGCTGGCTAACATCCTTTGTTTTTCTTTCAATTTGTCTTAATTTTATTCATCTTTCTGGTCAATTAATGCACTCAACATTAATCCTAGGTGCACTTAAATGATCTCTGATAACAGTTAAATCAGCAGCAGACTTGGATGTTTATTTTTAGGAGCAAAAAAAATTGTTATTTTTTATTTTAATCAAGATCAAGATCATTTCTTTATGAAGAATTCTATAAAAAGGCTTTAAATGTATTTTGTAAATCTGAGATGATCTAAAGCCGAGTGTATACTTCTCTGACAACAGCTTTACGCCCACACGTATGGATGGAGACCTTTTCCTTTTCTGCCTCTCCATTGGTGTGTCAGTGTTATGAAGCACTTTTCTGCGTTTTCTGTGTATCTTTGCACTCCTTCAGTCACGGGTGTATTAAAGTTTCATATTATCTGACTTTCAGTGAGACGTTCTTCAATCTGCTCGATGTCTGTTGCTAGATATGCTAGTTTTTTGTTTTGAGGGGGAATGGCGATGCTGTTGACAAAGTTAAAGGTAGCGGCTTCCTGACCAATCACAGGCTTGCGGTCTCTGTCGCATTTGATGGATAGTTAGAAAATTGGGCTCTACTGCGTCCGTTCTTGCGAGCCTGTTGGAGAGCACTTGTAGTTACAAATCATGCCGTTGCGTGTGTATGTACCAACACAGACGTAGAAGTATAAAATTGGCATTAGTTTAAAACATGTTGTTAAAGGCAGGGGTGTGTAATACTTTTGGTTTGTAGAAAGCTCCTTCTCGTTGGAACTCCTTCAGCGAGCGGACCTCATCCTAGCTCTTTTATTTTGAAGGGTGGTCTGAGTGGACACACTTTAATTTAGTCTCTAATACACTCCAAATATAACCATGATTCAGTAACGTCAGGTAAGTTGATTTATATAGAAATACACAGAACATGGTACAGAAAATACACACACGTGGACATAAAGCCACCTCCATGGTAGACATTCAAAAGGGTATAAAGCTCATGTGGCACTCAGATGGAATCAGTTATTTTATGACCTCAAATCTGCCCTAACTCTAGTTACTTTTAAATCCTAATTAAAAACTTTCATGTATTCATCTTTCTTTTAGTGATTTTTTTCCCCCTCATGCCAGCCTGTTCTGCCTTGCATGAAGGAGCAGGCATCGGTCCTGCTGATGGGTTGTGGACCTTCTACGGTCCTGTCCAGCTCTCCAAGAATAACCGCCAGTCTCCTGAAATCTCCTCCATGTTCTGGAGATTGTGCTGGGAGACACATTAAACCTTCTTGCTGCAGCACGTGTGGATGTGCCATCCTGGAGAAATTGGACAACCTCTGCAACTTCTGTAGGGTTAAGGAATCGCCTCATACTGCCAGTAGAGAGCCAAAACTAGCACGAGTGGAAAACCAGCTGAAAAAGATCAAGAGGGAGAAACTTGAAATGACCTCTACACGTTAAACCAGTCCTGTTTTGAGGGTTTTGTAATTATTGCCACTTTAGTGCACCTGTCGTTAAGTCCATGAACACCAATACAGCTGAAAGTGATTAGCAATGCCCTCAGCTGCTTAATCAACCAGGAAATTATCAGACAGGTTTAATTGAGTTCATGCCAGGCCCAATAAAAAAAGTTTTCCTTTAATTCTTGTGAGCAGTGTATATAAACATATTCTAGGGTGGCTGCGATGGACTGGCCCTCTGTCCAGGGTGTACCCCACCTGATTGCCCATTGACTGCTGGAGATAGGCACCCCCCGCAACCCTACGTGGACAAAGCGGGTTCAGACAATGGATGGATGGATGGATGGATATTCTAGGGTGGTTAAGGGGCATGCTCTCCTGGTAGAAATGTTTGGACATTTTATATTTAAAAGCATCAGTTTGGTTCATTCTGAGAAAAAAAAGTAGAGTTACAGGTTGGTGGTAATGTATGATAAAGTATCTGCATGTTCATGGTGTTATAATATATTTCATTGATTATAAATCCTGTCCTGTCTGTAATCCATTCTGAACACAGACTACAGGGAAATCCTCTGATGCATCCATGCTACTCAGTACCAGAACTGTACCGATGTCACAAGTTTCTGAAAGAACCAATCAGCTGGCAGAGCTCGCTGTTGAATGTGTGAGCGTACAGAACTTGCAAAACTACGTGACTCGTTTTAAAGAACTAAGTGGAATCGAGCTGCTGTTATTTATTTGTTGTTGTTTATACAAGCTAAATATATCTGCAGGGCTTTAAGCCTAGAGCAGAGTTTTATACCTCAGACCAAACCACATCCAGACTTGTTATTAAGTTACGTCCCTCCTTCCTTGGCAACAGCAGAATAGTCTACAAGATATTTCAGTCACAAACATTTATTACTTATTCAGGCATGGTGCTAATTCAATTTACAACATAGTTTTGAGGATGAAATTCAAATCAATACTGTTGCTAATTTTGGACAATGTATACCTAATGATTGCATCCTGTCCTGACACATGAACGGTAACAATTTGAATCTGTCCAGTGATAATTGAAATAAAACTAGATTTGTTCTTCCATGGAAGGCCTGTTGTAGATCAGTGCAAGATGCGTTTAGATTTATAGTGAAGTATTTAGCAGTGTTTTGATATTTACCACAGTACCTGTATTTACAGTATAATATATCATTAACGATGTGTTAGCCACCAATACCAAAGGGAGGCAATGTAAAAAATAAACTATTTGCAAGACTTTTGGCTTGTACTCAAGCCAACATGATCACTGTGACATGTTGAGGCATGACAGTGGGACTTCTGTTTATGCCCTGTGGTGTTTGGCACCGGGACTGGCAGTGGATCCTTTGGGTTCTGTGGGTTAGGGAGTGGTTCATATGTGCCTGTTCCAGCGCATCCTGCAGATAATTTGTTGCATTGAGATGTGGGTAGCTTAGAGTGTAGGTTTGATGTATTTACCTGTTTACCGTGTTCCACTAGCTTGTCTTGAATGCGTTTGTGTTGTCACCTGATAGAGAAAAGCTAACCAGAATCCCTGTTTAAAAATTGCATTTAAAGAAGTTTTCAATCCTTTTTAACTTGATCTAAAACCTCACATCATTCAACCTGAACAAAATATAATCCAAGTGATGTTTGGCTTTCAAGATCCTCATTATGTTGCCGGGCAGTTGTACAAATAAGTTGTCTGTTGGTGATTGGCTGAGTCAGAGTTTTATAAGATTCACTTTTTCCCCTGCTTGTTTTTGTTTGATCAGTTCTACTTTTAAGAAGACGATGTGTAGTTTTAACCATTAATCTCTGGAAAAATTCATTGAAGTCTTGTTTAGAATTAATAAAATGATGCCCAGACATTAAAAAATATTGGCATGTTTGAAACATATAACCATAACAATTAGGTCTAAAATACATGAGCGTAGGTCTAAGTCTCCAGGGACGCCATATTAGATGCCATGTTTCTACAGGAGCCTATATGGACAAAAAGCATTTACTGATCCACTTACCATCTATGTGAAGTAAAAATGAAGAGCTCTATGAGCACACTGAATGTCAGTGGCTAGGTGTAGCTGTGGGAGGATCTTTTTTGATTTGAATATTCACTATTGTTTGAAGATTTTGTCCTAAACAATGAAGCTGTGTAATATTCATAAATCAACTAACACTTGGTTGTGATAACACAACATACCTTTCACAACCTTTGACACGTGCATTGTGCAGCTCCTTTGTATGCACTGAAGTTGTAAAGTCACATAGTAAAGCCATGCTTCAGCTGTGGCAACTCGGAGTATCTACCCCTTTTTGGAATCCATGGTACGAGTGCCAGATGGTGCTTCAACTGGGGATTCCTTACGCTGGCTGGTGGACTTCCAACACTCAAAAGGACTATCCCAATGGGACCTGGATGGACGTGATTGAGAGGAAAAGCCTGCCCAATCTCAACCAGAGGGATTTCTGTGCAACTTAGATTTTGGCTATAATGATTAACTATGCTTGAGCATAGGGATTTCTTTTTGTACAAAATGTTCAAGGACACTCTGCTGCAGGTCAGTGATTGACTTTGTAGTCATATTATCTGACCTTTGACCTTGTGTGGTAGACCAGTGTTTCCTAACCTTGGTCCTCGGGGCACGCTGTTCTGCATGTTTTCCATGTTGCCCTTTTAAACGCCAGTGTTTTCCTGCTGCCACACACCTGACCAAGCCCCCACGGTGCGGGTCTGGAAGTGAGGCCAATGCAGAAGTTAAATAAATTGCAGTTCTACCCTCATCCACTAGGGGCTGGTGTCAGAAGCGAGCAAATCCTCATTGACTCCCATGTTAAAAATACCAATTTCACAGCAGAAATAAACACGTTTACAGCCTGGTTCCAAAACAAGTTTTTGGTTTAATTGGTCTAGTTTACACTCATGACAACTCTGAGGGAGGTGAATTTTTTTCTCACTTGTCTGTTTAAGTGTATTAAATGCCTAAAATTCTGTATGATTAATGAGCATCAGACCCACGTGACCACAGAGCTAGCTCCGTGGAAAGGCCTCCGTAGCCTCGGTCTGAGCCTCGGTCTCGCCTCTCTGAACTTAGACCAGTAGTTGTAGCGTTTATGCATTCCTTTTTGGATATTATTTGTGCAATTGTTGGACAAAATGACTTGCTGTGGCATTAATTGCACTAATAGAGCGTCCAAGGAGTCTCCATTTCATTTTTTTTGGTAAGTAAAATTAGATTTATGTATTTTAGGTCACTGCTGCTTTTGCACTAGCTAAGCTTATCAAATCAGCTAACTAACTACCATTTTAACATGTACTGTTTAACCATGAAATTTAGATGCAATACGGTAAAATAATTAATAGGGTATATGTCGATGGGTGTAAAACCCAGTGCATTTAACATAAAAATGGTGCCCTGTTCTCATGGGAACTGGTGCAGTTTAAAAAAATGGAAATTAATTAATAAAATTGATTATTAAAAGGTTCATATCCTATCCAATAAGGTGATAGACTCAAGTGTTTGGTTTTATATATTTTTTTGTAAAGTATGCATTTTGTATTACTCTTTATCCTAAATTTAGACCTTTTACTTCAGGCCATGATAAGCTATTAAAGAGCAAGTCACCCTTTACAAGAAGCGTACTTCACTCCCACTTCATGTTTGAAAAAATGCAACAAATGCTGTTGCCTAGCAGACCGAGAGGGTGGAGCCACTAACAAATACACACACTCACAACATTGTGACATCATAATGTACCAGTTTACATCATAGCATACCTCTTAGCCAATAGCGGTGGCAGATTTAAATTCAAATGCAGTGAAGAGTTTTTACCTGACAACGGCACAACACTGACAGTTTCAGGCAGAAATTTTAAATTTTAACTAAAATGCACTAAAGTGCAAAACTATTGACTACACGTGTCTGCAGCACGATTAGACACGCATTTATATAGTTTATCAGAAAAAAATTGTTGATTTGGGGGTGACTTGCTCTTTAAGTATTTTAAACTCATATGCTTAAGTAGTTATTTGTACGAAGTTTTCCTCTAGGTGATCCAGAGAGGCTTGACCTTTGGGTAAGCAACCAAAGAAGAGGGTGCTGGACTACCAATTCATACTCCCGCTTGTGTAGTGAACACTTTGAGAGTCATCGCTTCACCACGGACTCCAGGGTACACATACATTACTTCATATTTTGGTTAAGATTGAAAAATTTGAAGCATTAGCTGTATAATATACAGATGTTACATTGCCGTGTAACAAAAAAAATCCCCCTCCCTTGAACTGTCTGTGACTGGGGCTGTTTAGATGGGGAAACGTCATGTTATTAATTTCCATCTAATTCGATGGATATTTATTCTGATAAAGAAATAAATTTTTTGTCAGTCTTTAATGTGTAACTTTATGTATTGTGAAGAATGAAAAATATTCAACTATATCTTCAACTAAAACATTGTGCATTTAAGGAGAAATTAACAAAATAATAAACATTCTACTGGTGTCAAATAAATCAAACTGTAATTAAAATATATATTTTCAAAGTCTGGATTCTGATTAAAATCGAACATATGCTTTATAAATAACAAACACTCTCCACATGGCTTTTACACACACACACACACACACACACACACACACACACACACACACACACACACACTGCTCTGGTGTACTAGTGGGTTTTTGAGGTACAGATAAGCCCCATTCCCACCTGTACCGGGTCGGCCCGGGCCGGGTAGCGTAGGTTGTTTACATATCTGGGTGGCCTGGAATTTTCCCGGGCCAACCAAGGCTCATTCTCAGCCCTCTTCCAGAGGGGTACTGCTTCAGGCTGACCAGGGCAACACGCCCACTGCTGACAGCAAATTCACACCTTCCATTAGAGCAAGCCTCTGATTGGTGGGTAGAATCAGCCCATTCACACCTTCCATTAGAGCAAGCCTCTGATTGGTGGGTAGAATCAGCCCACATGGGCTTAAGGCAAGGATGTGTGGAATCAACCGGGCCAGGCTGGGGCCGACTGGGGCTACCCGGCCCGGGCCGACCCGGTAAAGGTGGGAATGGGGCTAAATTGACCTTGTCTGATGTGTGTGTATGTGAATCTCTTTTTTTAATTAATTAATTTTTTTTTTTACTTTAGGGGAGACTTTGCCTGAAGGACACAGCTGTACCTACAATCTTCTCTTCCTTTAAGGTCAAAAAACATTTTCCAAAAAGGAAAGTACAGGTAAGTAGGAATGACAAGGTAAGTGACAACTCCATTGGTTTTGTAAATAGTTTTGAGAAGGTTGCAGATGTAGAAGCAGGGGAAGACAGTGCCATAAAAGTTGCTATTGATCTGAGCAATATAATGATGTGTGAGGACTTGCCTCAAGAGGTCTTAGTTACTCAAAATGTAACACATGACGTTCCTCTGCAAGCAATTGAGTGATAATGCTCATTTTGGCCACAGTGTTCAACACCAGAATGACTCAGACTCTGGTCAGTTTAACGCTGTGCCATTACAGCCAAATGGCATCCTGAGTGACCATTGCTATCAAATCACAGTCTCCCAACTCGCTTAAAAGGAGAGTTCTGTCAGCAAATGAAAATGTACGTGTAGTTCAGAAAAAGTTTAGATTGCAATCCCAGAAGACAAGGAGACTGAAGGAAAGAATTTCTTCTTTGAAAAGTGTCACCAAAATTCTTCAGAAGAAACTTCTAATATCAACTGAATGTGCCTCTCATCTTGATGGTTTGGATGGTGTTTCAAAAGAGTTGTTTCAGAAAATAAATCAGAAGAAAAGATCATCTTTTTCTGAAAACTTGAAGCTATTTGCATCTACATTGCATTTTTACTCTCCTAAGGCTTATGACTATGCTAGAGAACACTTTCACTTGGCTTTGCCTGCTCAACCTGTTGAGCTACTGGGGGCAGCAGTAGCTGTCCAGTAATCGGAATGTTGCAGATTCGATCCTGGCGCCGGACAGAGAATTCTGCTGTTGTGTCCTTGGGCAAGACACTTAACCCTTAAGCCTGCTGGTGGTGGTCGGAGGGACTGGTGGCGCCTGTGCTCGGCAGCTTCGCCTCTGTCAGTGCGCCCCAGGGTAGCCGTGGCTACATTGTAGCTCATCACCACCAGTGTGTGAATGAGTGTGTGAATGGATGAATGATACACTGTAGTGTAAAGCGCTTTGGAGTCCTTACTCTGAGAGGTGCTATACGAGTGTGGGTCATTTATCATTAATCCGCAGACCATTCGCAACTGGTACAGTAGTGTCTCTGCAGATCCTGGTTTTACTCTTTCTTCATTTACAGCTTTAAAAAGTCATGTTGTTGAGAAGGAAGGAAAAGAAACTGTTTGGTCTTTGATGTTAGATGAAACATATATTCATAAGCAAACTGAGATTGATGGGAACCAGACTCATGGCTATGTTGACATCGGAGCTTGTGAGATTGAAAATGTTGTTGCAACACAAGCGTTGGTCATCATGGTTTTTGCCATCAACGAGTCTTGGAAGCTCCCGATTGCCTACTTTCTTATCAACAGCATGAATGGGAAAGAAAGAGCTAGCCTCATTCAAGAGAGTCTGTGTAGGCTTTCTCGACATCAGAGTTAGGGTTGTATCCTTGACATGTGATGGACCCTCCCAAAACATGGCCATGATCAGGGAGCTTGGTGCCAATCTTGACATAATGGACATGAGATCATACTTTGTCCATCCAGCAGATCACACACAGAAAATCCATGTTCTCTTGGATCCATGTCACATGCTGAAGCTTCTTCGCAATGTCTTTTCAACTGTTAAAGTTATTGTTAGGGAAGATGGTCAGCTAATATGTTGGCAGTACATTGAGGAGTTGCACAAGCTTCAGGAGAGGGAAGGCTTGCGTCTTGGCAACAAACTCAAAATGGCTCACATTCAGTGGCAAAATCAAAAAATGAAGGTTCACCTTGCAGCCCAAATCTTTAGCAGCAGCGTGGCTGCTGATCTTGAGTACTGCGAGCAACAACTGAGGTATCCACAGTTCAGTAGATGTGCAGCCACAGTTGATTTCCTGCGCACAGATGCTGCTGCTTTTGATGTTCTAAATAGCCACAAGCCACTTGGAAAAGGACACAAAGCACCCATCACACCAAAAACTAAAGAACGTGCCATGGTCACTTTAAAAGAAACAGTCTCTCCTCAGAGGGCTCAAAATCATAGGGAAAAACAACAGATTGGTACATGTGCATTCCACACAGAAACGGACACCCATCTATGGTTTCATTGCCTGCTGTAGAAGTGTGATCGGCATCTATGAAGACCTTGTAGAGCACTCAGCTGCTCTTTGTTGATATCATCTGACTTACAAACTCAGTCAGAACCACTCGGAGCTGTTCTCTGCAATCAGGGCACATGGTGGTCACAACAACAACCCCAATGTAAGGCAGTTCAGAGGGGCATACAAGCTTCTTCTTGTTAGGCACCAGGTTAAAAAGGGCACAGGTAACTGTCTTCTTCGTGACAACACAGCCATCCTTGACTCTACACCAGCAACTGTGAACATTGCACGCAGGTTGGATGTGGTGCCTGTAGAAGCACTTGTACCTGAAGATGACTCCATCTGTGATTTTCCAGATGTCAACAACCTGTCAGTACAAAGAAGCAGCGATTTCTTACATCACTGGTTTCATTGTCAAAAAGTTGAAGCAGAAGATTACATGCATGCCTTGCTCACAGGCACTAACATCGGATGAATCGGTGCATCCACTCTTGGCATTGAAGGACAGAGGTGGATTACAGAAACCATCACAAGGCATCACTGCAGTTTGCCATGCAACAGAAAGATGCTTCCAGCGGATTCTTAAAGCCAATGAAGGAAAGGCTCCACGTGGAAGAGGAACTACAGCAGCCATTGTTGCCCAGGTTGTCACTGACTGTTCAGAGAAAAATCTCTTCCCGCAGCTGCACAGCCACATGTTTGACATGTGTGCTGAAAGTAATCATGTCCATGTTCTGGTAAAGATGGCTTCTGCGTGGTATTGCTGAATTAGATTAAATCATATAGCACAGCAGGCAACGGACCGAATAAAAGAAGGCAAAACTGTCTGGACTCCATTTTTATGGAGATTAGAGAAAAGCTGTTCTGGTCATCTCTTTTAGTCTGTCTGTACATTTTATTATGTGCTTGTCAGAAGTTATGACCATGAACATTTTTCTGATATTTGCAGACAGAACATAAAATATGAAGAGCCTTACTTTCATTTGAAATGTAACTTAGAGCCTGCATGAACAGGGCCTAAGTATACTGGGATGAAAACACAAACTTTAGCAGCACAAACATAGCACAAATGTTTGACTCCAATTTTGTTAGATTTGAAGAAGGTGTGGGGGCCATCTTCACTTGGGTCCTTCAGACTCCTGTTTTCCAAACTCTCTCAGCTGGAAAGCTCCGCTCCTCTCTACTGCTACTTGATTCTGGCCACTGTCACTCAGGACGTTCAACCGGAAGCTCTCAACTGTCCACCTTTGGCTAAATGGCAACATTTTTTAAGTCTGGCTAAAAGTTTGTTTAGTCTGTCTCATAATCATGACAGTTATGTCATATTTGATTCTAATTTTAATTATTCTGTTTCAGGTGGAATTGCTGTGTGATTCCTGTGTCCTGTGGCCGATGACCTGTGTCAGCCCGTTTCTGGATGTGGCCTTGCTGAGTTATCTGTAGCAAGGTGCTCGGCTGTCTGGGAGGTGGTCTGAGTTGGTGCTATGCTCTGTGCTGGCTGCTGGTTTCCTGGTGCTTGGGGCGGTTCCAGAGCGCACCTGATCCTTGGAGGTCTCACAATTCACATCCCAGCACACGCACGAACACATGCTTGTTGATGTTTGTTGTTCATGGTTTACATGTTTATAGTTGTTCTCCCCACGTTTTCTTGATGATTCTTAGAAATGTTTCTTTACAGGTGCAGCAGCTGGTTGCTGTTTTTTATGTTGGTTTCCTAGTTGTTTTTATTTTCCTCTCCTATTGTTTGTCCTCTATCGACTCTCTTTATTCCAGACTGGTTCAGCATTTACATGCTAATGTGGTGATGCATAACCCAAACCAATATTACAATAACATAAATTTTTATTCAAGGGGAACCTCGTACACAAAAGGCTCCTCTTTATGGAGCAAATCTGTTCAGCACATTCTGACAGACAGACCACCATTCACCTGTCATGTTGCTGTACAGGACATTTTTAGAGTTTTTCTTTTTAAAGATAAATAATATTACATTTAAAGAGCAATACTTTCACATTATCATTTTCCCACACTTTCTGTATACCTGTATTTTGTTGTTTTTCAATAAAGAACGACAAATGATTTAAGTTTATGGGTTTTTTTAGCACACGAATGTCTATCTGTAAAAAATATATACAAATATCTACAAAGCTAATATTTACATAACAAGTATGATTGGGTTTTGCAATACGGCAGCCTCTACGGTTTATTTTAGGAAGATTTTTAAACCAAGTAAAGTTAGTAAATAACACATTTCTACTGGCTGCTAAGAAACTGTTGGACTTAAAATAGGCCTGTTGTAGAAATAACTGCATAAATGATTCTTCCCTCCTTTTTTGTCTTAACCAAAGAAATTCCAGTAATTGAGCAAAAATATTTATTTTTTTATATTAGATTTTATAAAATAACAGGACACAACGTTTTGGTACATTAAAAAAAAACATAAAATAATTAAAGGGACCCAGACAGCTGCAGAGTGAGTGTAACACTGGGTTGTGAAGGAAGAACAGAGTTGTCAACAGAGTTATGGCTATAGATAAATTATATCAACAACACATTAGCTATAACAGTCAGGGATATGTTTGCCTGAAAATAAATCTGTCCTAAAGGCCAAATCCAAAAGCAGCTAGATTCCCACCTGGAAGTATTTCACTGCTTTTGGTGCTGGCCATTAAGACAATCTGCAATATTAGTTAAAAAAATATCATTTCCTCTATTTGTGAACTGAACTTTGTCTGACAGAAATATCCCTGGACTGTCATGTCTGATGTGAGGATGCACAACAACGGCACCATTTAAGCTAGAAATAAATCTAGCCATAGCACTGTTGACAAACCTCCTGGCCTTCTCAATTTTAGCAGGTTTTACACCTGCCCTCCATCTACACCTTTGGGTGATGGATGACATGATGATCATTCAATGAGGGCGTAGAAGGTGAAGCCGGTGCAGGACCTCCTCCATCATGTTGACCAGCTTCACACTGCTGACCACCCCCATGCCATTGCCGCCACAGTGGATAAGAAGGGCATCAGGAGCTGCTCTTCCTCGCAGGGAGTGGAAAAAGAGGGGGAGAAGGTATTTCCACCTCAGTCCGCCCCAACCGAACCAGGAGACACGGACGTCAGGGAGGCCAAGGTTGTCTCCGAGGGTCTCTGCAGCTCTCTGAGCACCACGCCTCACGTAGCTGTCTCCAATGATCCGAATGGCTTTGGAGAAAAAACTAACAGGTTTGGCCTAGCTGTTTAAAGTACAAAACTATTCATGAAGTGGTCATGACAAGTACTTGGTACTTACACGCTGCGTTGTGTAGCCGACGTTGAAGACACACAGGCTGCCATGGTGACCTTTTAACAGATCTACGAAAAAAATGTAATAATCAAACTTAAAAACTCCCAGACCTCATTTCATGATTGCTAATCAGCTATGGCTGATTTATTGTTTGGATCACAGTGAGTTACACTAATTCTAATATATATTTTATTTATATTATACATACATAAAGTCTACTTGGCTTTACAAGATACAAAAAAGTACCGTAATTTCTGGACTATAGAGCGCACCTGAATATAAGCCGCATCGGGCTAAAAGCCGCAGATATCTACTGAATTGAAAACGTAGTTTAACTGAACGTAACTGAACTGATCAGAATCAAACAAAACAGAAAAGTTGTTGATTAGTTTATTCATCGTCCTCCTGCACACTGAAACCACTGAAGTTATCATCTTCAGTGTCGGAGTTGAACAGCCTCAGAAGAGCTTTGTCACATACCTTTTCTGTGGCGATGTCCGTGTCGCTCTCCGTGTTGCTGTCATCATCCCGGGGTGAAGCTGGGAAAACGAGCAGCGCCGTTTTACTGTGAAAAAATTCCTCCTGGGCGCTTTCCGTAGCAGTCCTTTAACCATTCCTTCATTAGACTTTCCAACATCCATCCTTTCTGGTTGACTAAAGCCGCACCTCATTATAAGCTGCATGGTTCAAAGTGTGGGAAAAAGTAGCGGCTTCTCCTCCAGCTTCATTGACCGCCAGTCAGCTTCAGGGTTCATTTTAAGATCCTGGTTCTGGTCTATATGGCCTTACATGGACAAGCACCACCATACATTGGTGATCTTCTCAGTCCCTACACCCCCAGCAGGTCCCTGAGGTCCAGTGATCAAAGCCTACTGGTTGCGCAGCACCAGGCTAAAGACCAAAGGTGACAGATCATTTGCTGCTGTGGCCCCCAGACTCTGGACCTCTCTCCCCCTGAGCCTGAGCTCAGTGGACTCAGTGGTCTCCTTTAAAAAGCAGCAGAAAACTCACCTGTTCAAGCTGGTTTTGGTGTGACCTTCATCACCCTCTCCTTCCTCAGAATCCACTGATTTCCCTCTTTCCTTTTCACTCTCTCTCTTTCTTTATATTTTGTAATCACAATTGTCTATTTTTTGCTAATTTTAAATATATTTTTAATCATTTTGTTAATGTAATATTCTTCTTTTTTCTTTTTCTTCTTCTTTTTCTTCTCCATGCTAGCCCTTGGTGTCAGTGTCCAAAACATAAGAGTAGAACCAAGAAGTGAAATGGGATTCATCTTATCCTACTTTTCCCAGCAGATGATACACTTGGATTAAGAGCTGTCAACATCTTCTACAGCAAAAACCATCACACTTATAATTATTTTAATACTTTATACTGATGGTGACATTTTCCCAGTATGTTTTAGATTGTGGGTTTTCAGTGATTGTGGTTAGTTGTTTTTATTTCTACTTCATGTGGAAAAGTAATCAGTTTTCCATCTCACTAAGTCTGCTCATTTCCTACTATTCAGAACCTTTGATGCATCATGGTTGAAAAAACACTAGTCTAAAATAAGAAAAATCTGTCTGAGAGCAAAGTATTGATGTAGTCTAATAAATATTGATCCCTTTGTGTGGCTTTCTGATGGGCGTCGTATGGACACATCTAGCAAAGTGGCTAGATGGGTTCAATTGGACCAGATTATTTATCTAAGAAGCACCAGTTGAAATATATTAGCCTTATAATGTTTAAATTTGATTTTTTTAATATTTCCTATTACTTTTACATTAGTTATTTTGATAAATAAAAATATATATTTAACAGATATATTTAAATTTATTCAAGCATAACATGAGAACAGGCCAAAAATGGAAAATTCTCTTGAGTCACCTGACTCTGAAAGGCACTGTACAAATGTGGGTCATTTACATTGTAAACATTTTCTGTGCAAAATTACAACTACTTCAATTTAAGGTAGTAATAGTAAGCGTGAAATATTTTTTTATTTATGTCTCTCAACAGCAGTTGAATCTCATTCTCGCAAAGTGTGATGCCAACATCTGTGTATTAGTTTGTAATGTACTTTTTCTTCTGTATATTGCAGGTACATTGATGAATTATTGATAAAGACCCTCAGATAAGAAAAGCAAACCATAGCTGAAGATTCCTGTTTTGTTTTATTGGTTTTCTAGCTGGCTAGCTACACATAGCTACATGCTGTGAGGACAGCATACGCTCACTACACAGGGAACATTTCTACTACCCAAAGTTTTGTTCACAGTTTTTATGCAGTTTTTTCATTGTCGAGGCTTCTACGTGAATCTATGCAACATCGCTGAAGGTGATATGAGGACATTGTCATTGTGACCCTTCCAGTAGGATTGGGCAATAAATCGAAAATGTATCGTTATCGTTTCTCCGTACTCAAAACCAGTTGTTACCAGTTTGGGGGTGAAACTTGATGTAGGACTTAAATTTGATGCTCACATCAATTCTGTGATCCGGTCCAGTTTCTTTCACCTGAGACGCCTTGCTAAAATCAAGCATATGCTGTCGAGAGCCCACCTGGAGCGGGTACTGCATGCCTTTGTTATTTCTCGGCTTGACTACTGCAACTCTCTATATGCAGGGTTGTGTCAGTCAACACTGCGTCGCCTACAGGTTGTGCAGAACAGCGCTGCCAGGTTCCTGACTGGGACCAGGAAACGGGACCACATCAGTCCAGTTCTGGCCTCCCTGCACTGGCTTCCGATTTGCTATCGCTCACAATTCAAAATCCTCGTCTTTGTTTATAATTTCTTCCAGGGTGGTGCTCCCCCCTATCTGGCCACTCTCCTGAACAAACATTCCCCATCACGTGCTCTGCGCTCCTCTGACCAAGGCCTGCTCGCTGTCCCTCGGTCTAGGTGTCGTACCCGTGGGGACCGGGCTTTCTCAGTCCTAGCACCGTTACTCTGGAACCAGTTGCCACCCTCAGTTAGGCTGTCCCCTTCTCTGCCAGTCTTTAAGAATCACCTAAAAACACACCTCCTCCGCTTGGCGTTTCCAGAACATGTTTGATTTTGGCCCTATTTTATGTTGAATCCATTCCACAGTTTTCATTGGTACACTCAATCCATCCACTCAATCCAAATGTGTTTCACACATTTGTCCTTTACCAGAATGTTTCATCTATCTTGTAATTTCCATTTTGTATTTTGTAATTTGTATTTTGTAATTTGAATTTCTTTTATTGTTGATTTATTCAATATATTTACTTACAACTGTACCATGTTCAGCGCTTTGGGCTTCCTGACAGGGTTGCGGAAGGCGCTTTATAAATAAAGCTTTGATTGATTGATTGATCGAAATTTTTAACTCTTATCGTGATCATTTTTCCCATGTCAATAAATTTGATAATTAAACAAAATGAAAAGATGTGTATAGGTTGGCAACATTCATGTCCCTTTAAGAAGCTGTACCACTGTGAGTCACATTTTTATGTGACTCAATGTGATACATGTGACCGCCCCATCTAGTGGACAAATCTTATTTCTGCGTATACCTGCAGTTATCATCCATTTATCGTTATTGAGGTGAAATCCTCAATAGATCGTGATATTGATTTTAGGCCATGCCGCCCAGCCCTACCTTTCAGTTACTGTTGGGGAATCTAAATACCATCTGATTAATGCAATCTAGCTGTGTACTGACTTTTAGTTCATTTTTCTTTACAATTTTATACACCTGCCACCAAAGCGAGCACTGAACTGGAAATGTCAATCTATAATCTATGATTGTCAAAACTGGGCGAAGGAAAGTAGGCAGTGCTATATAAATTCAGTATTTGTATTACTTTCTGATTAATTAAATGCATATGCATGATTAAATGCATATAAGATACTCATGTTCAAACATTCCTACATTTTTTAGGCTTTTCTTCAATAATGTCATAACTTCAAAAGAAAAGTGAATTTTGGAGCTAATGAGGTCTGTAATATAGATGAAGTTCTTGTTTAAAACTTCTGTTTTCCTACATATGTTCCCAGTCTAATAAATCATATTTATTATTTTGATATTTCACCCTTGATTTATTCATTATTGGCTCACCCTCCCTTCTTTAATGATTCCCTTTGCACATATTAACAAATCAGAGGATTACATTTCTGTTCTGTTCATACTTGTCTTTCTTTTGCCCCTATTCACCTCATCAGGTTCCCTGTATCAGAGCCAATGCAGAGCTTGAAGGACAGACTCGCATGTCTCTTCAAACCTGTAGTGCCCTGCAGTACATTTATTTTCCACTTAGTCACACATACAGTTGATTGTGAAGTGTGTTTCCATCAGAGTATGAAAAAAAGTTGATGGCAGGTCATTGACATATGCATGCCTTTCAAGAGTCTTTGTAGAGAAACAGCATTCATGTTTAAAAGGATCCTTGTCAGGGAAGAAGAGGTCACATTTGGAAGGAGGTTTACCAAAATAAGCTAAACAAAATAGATGTGGTGCCTTTGTTGATTACTTATAAGTATGTTTAAAATGTATATTTTACATTTTTAACATCACTAATTATTGTGCTTTAGTGCATGTTTATTTGAGTTGACGGTCTTCCACATTCATTTTACATTACTGAACTTTTAACTGATTCATGATTAATATCAGTCATTTCATATTGTTGATTCAGTTTATGTGCAGAGTGAATAGACATGCAAAAGTAGTTGGACATGCATCACAGGCAAAATAACCATAAATAAGAAGTGCATAGAAGTCAGTGAATCTGCTTCATGACACTGTTTGGTCCAAGTTTTACTGTCACAAATAAGCGCTAGGGTGTGCTTAAAGTTTGTTTGATTTGTGATTCCTGCCGGTTTCACCATCCATGTTACGTCAGGTCTGTTTATCCTAATTTTTTGGTGGTTTCTTTTCCTGTTCCCTTCATGAGTGTGCTTAACACCATGGATCACACCCTGCTAACTTACGTCCACTAACTCCAGCTGTTTCTGATTTCTCCACCTCGCTCAGCATGGCTTTTCTAAATGCTCCATTTACAATAAGTTCTATTTAACAATTTAATTCTCACTCAGGCTTTTCCCCAGCGCTTCAAAATCTTGGCCCTTGCTTGGCCTCCGCTCTCATAGACAATGTACAGTAGCGAAATGGTCCAACTCCAACCTGGCCCATCATTCTAGAAAGTGTTGCTCCTGTTTCTTTGCCTGAGCTAATCAAATTAGTTAACACTATGAAAACTCTATGAAAACCTTTGCATACCCCTTCCCTGCATGTATGACATAAAGCTGTATGCCAAGAGCGAGCGAGACATCAACTTACTGATCCACACCATCACGATATACAGCATTGATATTGGAATGTCATTCGGACTTGAGAAGTGTGGTCGGATGGTAACAAAGAAAGGGAAGGTAGTCCACACATAAGGGGTCTCACTCCCAAAAGGAACATTAGCAGACATTGAGGACAGCCACAAGTACTTTGGTATCCCACAAGCAAATGGCAACGTCGACGAAGCCGGCAGCCACAGCCAAATATCTACAACAATTAAGGCAAGTCCAAAGAAGTCAGCTCAATGGCAAGAACAAAATCTGGGCAATAAACAGCTATGCTCTGCCATTAATCAGATATCCTGCAGGAATAATAAGCTGACCAAGGAAGAAATACAGACCACAGATGTTAAGACGTGGACGCTCCAAACAATGTGTGGAGGGTTTCATCCCAAATCCAGCATACCGAGACTGTACACTAGCCGTAAGGAAGGAGGCCGAGGACTAGTGAATGTGAGAGCCATTGTCCAGGATGAAACATCCAAGATCCATAAGTACATCAAGGATAAGGCCCTAACAGATGACATGCTCAGTGAATGTCTCAGACAATGGAAAACAGAGGAGGAGATGCTGGAAGTACCATTGTGGGAGGACAAACCCCTACATGGGGTGTACCACCAACGGATAACTGAAGTGGATGATGTCAAGAAATTTAACCTAAAATGGCTAGAAAGAACTGGTCTGAAGGACAGCGCAGAGGCACTAATCATGGCTACCACACTAGGCAAGACCCATGGCATAGACTTTAGCAAAGAGGCCCCTGAGGCTCTCCACTACATAACTGCAGGATGTAAGATGCTGGTAGGGAAAGCACACATGGAACGCCACAATCAAGTGGCTGGCGACATGCATAGTAACAAATGTGCTGAGTATGGACTGGAAGCCCAAAAGTCAAAGTGGATAACACCTCCTAAGGTGGTTGAGAACGAGAGAGTCAAGCTCCTGTGGGACTTCCAGATCCAGACTGACAAAATGGTGATGGTGAACAAACTGGACAATGTGGTGGTGGACAAACAACAGAGGACAGCCGTTGTGGTTGATGTGGCAATACCAAGTGATGGCAACATCATGAAAAAGGAAAACAAGAAACTACAGAAGTACCAGGGCCTCAAAGCAGTAACCCCCAAACTGGAGGAGTGGCTAAAGCAGATCCCAGGAAAAAACACCAAACATGTCAGTCCAGAAATGTGCAGTTCTAGGAACAGCTAAGATACTGCGCAGAACCCTCAAGCTCCCAGGCCTCTGGTAGAGGACCTGAGCTTGGAAGGATAAGACCACCCGCGGAGGGTGAGATGGGAACTTGGGATATGGGAATAAGCATTGTTATCATCAACAAGAAAGCGCAAAACACCAGTCGCAGTTTTCTTGGTACAAACTACTTCAAATAGTGCATTTCTTTTTGGGACTCTGGTAGATTATCCTCAAGTTAAGGTAATAGCGTCCAGCTGTTTCTCCTAACATTGTTGAGCGGAGAACCTCTCACACCAGTGGTATTCTTTTGGAAAATGCGCAAACGTGTAATGAATGGAAGACCCAGGTAAATGCATAAGTGTGGTGGTTCAGTGAGACAGACAGCCAGAGGGTCCAATTGTTTCTTTCAATCCGAGCAGTGTTATTGGCCAAAGTTTAAAGAAAAATGTCGGAGAACCACTTCATTTTATAATATGTTAGAATGTTGTTAAGAGGCATGAAATAAAATGTTTTTTGCATGCTTGTTTGCAGGTTTGCCATTTTAGCTTTAATTTGAAATATGAAACAGTCATCAATGATTTCTGGATGTTATGTCGGTTTCCCAGGCAGCAGCTTAACAAACAAGGCATTTCACATCATTGCCACAATCCTCACCTCTTAGAATTAAAGGAGCTAATCGAAACATAGATTGTTAGCTGTATCAGTCTGGCATGCTTAGCTCAAGGCTACATCTTTTTCTACTCTCATCTTTCCTCCTATTAAGAAGGAAAAAGGTGTGACTGAGTTTGCATCACACTGAAACTCTTTCTTCCTCTGCCCTAAAGAAAGCAGTTGTCCAGGCATGAAAGTACGACAAGTTAAGGAGACAGGGGAGTGCTCAAGGAAGGGCTGACTGCAACAACAAAAGAGGGAGGCTAATGTTGAAACCTGTTGTCCACACAATCAATCAGTAAGGTTTTCCGAAGAAGCTGTAATGTAAGCCATCACTTTGAGAATGTGGATATTAATATTTGGCATTCAAAGAAAGATGATAGATTATTGTGAAAAATGTAGTAACAGTCAAGGTCTTTTTTTATGGTCAACATTAACCATCCAGACTAATTCTCATCTCCGTATTTCTTTATCTTATATTTTTTTCCTCACATCGGTCTCTTTTTCCATCTCTTAGGTTGTATCCAGATGCAAAGAACCTTTCAATTAGTAACTTTCCTTAAAAATGGATTTTGTAAGAGGATGGCCATCAGTCGTTTTCATCATATATTGCAAGATTTTCCTGACATTAACGCTGCTGAATTAACTGAAGTACTTACTGTCTGCCGGGTCTTAAAAAGTCTTACACTGACAAATCCCAATTGTATGTTTTAAAAGAAGCTCAATGATTAACTTTCTTGTCGTCTCATCTGACCTGCGGCCGCATGTCTTGGACACTCGGGTGAAGAGAGGGGCGGGGCTGTCAACTGACGACTACCTGGTGGTGAGTTGGCTTTGATGGTGGGGGAGGATGCCGGTCAGACCTGGCAGGCCCAAGCTTATTTTGAGGGTCTGCTGGGAACGTCTGGCAAAGTCTCCTGTCATAAAAAGTTTCAATTCCCACCTCCGACAGATCTTCCAAAATGTTCCGGGGTAGGCAGGGGATATTGGCTACTAGGGCTGAACGATTTTAGGAAAAGCTTGAATTGCAATTTTTCTAGCAGAAATTGCGATTTTGGTTCAATTCACGATTTTCTGCAAACAAAGGTCCAACACTAGCCTGCCAAGCCATTCTGGTAAGCAATTAGTTAAATATTTTCCGATGTTATATCAATAAATACACACAGCGGTAAAGCTGGCAACACGTTATTTTACGTATCTGTAGATTACTGAATTATATTGGGACAATATGATGGAGCTAATCAGCTGAGAACGAGTTTCTGAACTCAAAAATGCTGTTGTCCACATCTTTTCCGACAGCGCAAGCTATTCCTCTTCAAGAATTATTAACATGTTGATCACGATGATCTTTGAGAGCTGAATCATACGAATGTCTGTATTTACGAACTCTGCCATAACTAGTTCTTGCCAGTACGCCATGTTTTTCTGTGTTCAGCCATCCGCGTGGTTAGAAAATTTCCTAGGTGCACGGTGCGGAAAGTTTGGGCCGTGTGGAGGCCAGGTGGAGGGGTGTGGTTGTGAAAATGACGCAATTTTGCCACGCGGAGCCGTGCGAACCTCGCGGACGCGTCAAGCATAAACCAACCTTTAAGTCTGATTCATGCTTCTCCGTCAGCTACGCAAAGGGACAGACACGCACGGCTTGACGGAAGCGTTTTGCTTTCATACTTCTCTGGCTCCTGGGGAGTGTTGCAAAGTAATTCCCCACCAGGACAACAGAGGGCGTAGTGCTGTTCTTTGGTATCTTGTCATGTATCCGTCCAAGATAGTGTGTTTATATTGTGTTTTTTGTATATGAGGCTTTTTAACACGGATAAATTTGTCTCTCATTCTTCTCCACCTCTTCATGCGCTCGCCACCTCTAAACCCACGTTTCCTGTCATTTCCGTCCACAAATAAAACGCTTGCTGCGTATCTTTTCACTCATTCAATCACGGGGTATTAAACGTTTATACTTTAGAGTTTTTCCGCGAGGTATTCTTCAAGCTTCTCCGTGTCTGCCGCTAGTTATTCTCGGCTTTCTTTATGTTTTTGAGGGCGCAATGGCGGCGGTGTAGACGACAGCGGTGCCCTGACCAATCACAAGCTTGGGTTCTCCGTCTCGTTCGACGGATGTTTAAAAAAGTGGGTTCAACTCCGTATCTACTTGTGTGCCTCCCGGGGCCCTAAGCAACGACGGATAATGGCGTTGCGTGTCTCCGCACTGACGCAGATGGAGAAGCATGAATCAGCCTTTACTCAACTACGTTCTCTCTCTCTGTCCTGGGCTCACCTACAGTGCCATTATTATCGGCTCTATCTGATATGTGTGGAAACATTAAACAGGGAAAAAACCTGAACATGCAGCTCTGTCAGCTGTGGAGTTGGGCTCAGCTCTGGACGGTACACCACACCCCCCTCCCCGCGCTGGCTTTTGCCGCTGTCATAACACAGGGGGAAAACCCCGGATGTAAAAAAAAATTACACAACAGATCCTGGATCAGTCAAACCCGCTAAAACCGCAGCTTTGGCGTTCACGTGATCGTGCTGTTTGAAATCACTATTTCGGTCCAAAAACGATAGATCATTCAGCCCTATTAGCTACGTTTACATGCGCCAAATTTCCCCTATCTGATTCAAATGTTGGTTGATCGGAAATCCCAAATCTCTGTTTACATGGACACCACTGAAAGGTATATAGGGAGCCTAAGTCTCCTCACTTTTTGGTTGGCTCATGGGTCCCCGGAAGAAAAAAATGAATGCAAGTCTACGGGAAAAAAATTGCTATTTTCTAATCCCCATTTGCCTTGGATCGCAAATATGTTGTACTGCAATTTTAATGCAAACTAATAATGGTGTTTTGACCACGCCAGTCACGTACTTTGAGATTTATCAGCTTGCAAAAGTTTGTAATTAGCATGACTACAAATCAGACATTGGCACGTCACCACAGAATCTCCTCTCCCTTAGCGTAGCTGCTACTTACCAAACGACCAGATTTAAGGTGGTTCTTTCCTCCTGAAGGAAGGATTTGAAGTTTGCAGAACTTCCAGCCATTTTCCCTCAGTTTTTCTCAGTGTCTGGTTCGATGATGTCACTGTCGTGAAGCGCATTTGTAGTCTTGGACTTATTTTCACACAAAACCTAAAATAGCGTTTCCCCGAAACTAGCACTTTCTTGGTATCAAACTATGTCTTTGAAATTAATGGACTTCATATACAAGCGGAATTAGAAAATTGCGTTTTTAGTCTCATTGACTTGCATTGTTTTTTCATTCTAACGTGCGTGCGTGTGTGTGTGTGTGTGTGTGTGTGTGTGTGTGTGTGTGTGTGTGTGGTAGATGGTGAAATAAATATACCTATGTGGAATTCGAGGTGGTGCAACAAAGAAATTTAATAAATTGGTAACATTTTTCTCTACCCCTGTCAGTCATGTGAGCCTTTTTCCAGGGGATAGATCACCTGCCCACCTACTCACCTGTATTCACCTGTCTGCACCTGTTCAGATACTTGAGACCAAAATAGGCTGGGGCATAGCTGTATTATGGGGTTGTGATGGGGCTTAGGGTTAGTTGTGACCTGCAGTCTCAGACTTGTAAGGCTGGGTCTGTAGGCGGTTCTGTGAGGATTTTACTGGATTTGTACGTTTTAAGATACAATAATATAATGCCCACTCACTTAGCACACACTTGCAAAATCTAGCATTATGATTAAGTCCTTCGCCTCTTCATGAAAACGGTTCAGAGGGGGCAGAGAATCTTGTTCAAGCATGATCACCTGTTTTTCTATCCGCCACTCACCCTTGCAGGAGCTTTTAAAACGCTGTACAGAGGGACTAAGCTGTGGACGAGGAGGGAAAGGAGTTTTCTGCCAATAAAAAAGTTTGCAGTTAGATTCCAGCTACTTCACATCTCATATGAACATCTGTCAGACAGAATGTTGGTTTGAGTATCTGAAGGACGAAGTGTGGCTTTGACTGATCCTCAGCAGTAGAAAAGGCATATTTAGCTTATGGTCATGTGATTTATGTTTATTCCTCATGTTAAACAAGCTTTTTTATTTGGTTTAATGATTTTTTTGTGTGATTCCTGTTAAAAGCAGGGATTTTCGCTCTTAAATCAGCAAAAATATATTTTGTGCATTACAGCAGGCTATACAAATAGTTGTGAACAAACAAAACTGGTCATTTCCATGCTGCCAGAAAAGTTGATCAACCCAGAAAGGATGCCGCACTGGACAGTAGGAAATAAAGGAACAAACTGGTAACCAAGGGCGTCATTGTCCATTCCCATTTATCCCAGGATTTGACAATGAATTCAGTGAGGCCAGACAATCATAACTCATTAAATAATTAAAAGAGCAGCGACCCAGAGGTTCTGATCATTCAGGCCCACCCACAACTCAAATAACATCAACAGCTTACTTATTTTTTTTACCTGAGATCAATGCAGATATATTTGCGCTGTGATATTGTGTTTACACGTGTCTTTATGCTCACCTATAATATTATGTTTTTATATTTTCTATAAATGGTATTCATGTTACATTTGAAATCAGGACAGTTATTGGCATTTCACACGTATTACTTGTTTTATTGGTTTTTATTTTCATGTAGTCTCGTGCTTTATTCTCTTTGTTCATTTCTTCTTAGCTGCTGGAATATGTTGGCAAAGGAAAGAGCATCATGGATGTTGGTTTGGCCCAGGCCCGCCACCCACTCACGACCTGCTGCCATTACTATGAAGTGGAGATTATTGATGCTGGAGAGAAGTGCTACATTGCCCTGGGTCTGGCAACAAAGGTGAGCTTTTCCAGAAGACTTTGCGCAGCTTACTTTCTTTGTTAGTTGTTAGCAGTAACTCAGAAGGTAGAGCGTGGGTTGTCTAGTAATCAGAGGGTTGTCGGATTGATCCCAGCTCCCTGCAGAGAATTCTGCTGTTTTGCCCTTGGGCAAGACCCTTCTTGCCTTTTGGTGGTAGTTGGAGGGACTGGTGGTGCCTGTGCACGGCAGCCTTACTTCTGTCAGTGTGCCCCAGGGCACACTGACAGAAGTAAGTGTGCCCCAGGGCAGCTGTGGCAACAGTTGGCGCTTACACACTAGCGTCGGTACGGTCTGGGTTTTGTGGGGCTGGATGGCGTGAGTTTGGTCTCGAATGGGCGGTGTAGTTTTCACATATAAATCCAAGGGACTTCTCAGGAATGCAGAAATCTCTGAGCCCATGGGCAACGTTTAACACGCACGGGAAAGTTTGCGGTGTTCTCGGTAATAAGATAAACAAAGGTGGGCATGAGCTGTGTTGCTTTTGGAGAATCTGAACCACTTTGTTTTATTAATTTGTTGTGTGCGTCCTCATTATCTTGTGCTCTGCTGCAGACACACACACACACACACACACACACACGCACGCACGCACACACACACACACACACACACACACACACACACACACACACACACACACACACACACACACACACACACACTTCTTTCTCCACTGAGCAGATGTCGCTGGGGTGAGAGCTCTGATGCAGAGGACAGGCCCACACGCACTCTCTCTCTCTCTCAATCTCTCACACACACACACACATACGCACACACACACGCACACATATGGTTCACTCTTCCCCTGTTCCCACTAATCGGCAGCTCTGTGCTACAGACAGAGACGTTTACTTAACAGCATCCAGCATGAGTGAATCATGCATGCGGGAACCCCCTGCTGGCTGATTCTACTCGCAAGTCTGAGGCGGTGGGCGTAATTTCAGCCGGCCGATCAGTTCGTAGTGTCACCTCGGTCCCAGTCTAACTGCTGGGGAGGAGGTGTGAAAAAAAGAGTGGCCTCGGAACCGAAAACACAAATCTGACCCGTGTGTGAAACCAAATTACGAACTGACGCTAATGTTTAAGCGCCAAATGTAGCTCCTCACCCTCTGTGTGTCCGTGTAAAATTCTTTGGAGTCCTCTGATTCTGACACTACACAAGTGCAGGTCCTACATTCCAGTTTTTTGTTTTTTTTTTTCATTTGAGATGCCTGGCTAAGACCAAGCCCCTGTTGTCAAGGGAACATTTACAGTCTGTCATTCATCGTCCGGTCTCTAAACTCCTGTTCATCTCCAAGGTTTTGGAAAATGTTGTGGCTAAAACACTCACAGCTGGACTTGATGAACATAACATTTGTGATGGTGTACTGAAACGGCTCTTCTTCACGTAGCACTTTAGATGCTAACAGTCATCCTCTGCACCAACAAAAGAGACCTATCTGGACCAGATCAGGACAAAAGGAGCTTTGGGTGTGAAATGTTAGGTTATGCATAAAGCCATTGTTCCCTTAAGGAGAGGAATGAGGTAAAACACAGGTATTATGGGACATCACATCCTAGTGTGGCCTGGTTAAAGACTCATCTAATCATGCCTGTAAAGGCAAATGAGCGTGACGCTGGTTGGTGGCCCCGCCCTCTACCTACAAGCTCCTGATGTCGCTGACATTTCTTAGTTCGATAGCCATTCTTCACCAAACTTGGCTGCGAAGGGGGCAGCTCTGCATTGTACCTCGTTTCTCTTCTTCAGGGAACAGTGATTATATGAATAACCTGACATTCCCTGAAGGAGAGGAACGAGGTGCAACAAAGGTACTATGGGAAATACAAAAATGTACCATAAGAAGTCATCAAACCTGGGCTGAGAATGCAAACTCTGTCCTGAGATCAGGATGACTGAGTCTTCCTTTTACAGTTCACACAGTGTTTCTGTGGGCCTGCAGGGGGGCCCTTACACCAGACAGACTGACTGGGAGGTAAGGGCTGGGATCATCGACCAGCAACGGGGCTCACCACCACCGCTGGCGTTGGGTTTTTAACCGGAAACCCATTAGTGGCGGGGAAATCAATAGTTTTTGCTGTGCTCCACTACCGTTTCTCATCAGTATTAGCGAAGGGGAGGCCCGCGGTTCATTTGCTGCTGTGCCTCGTCAATGTCAGCAGGACAGGTCGGGCTGGGAGGGGCGGTGGGGACCATGCTTAGCCTGGCGGTTGATCAAGCAAAACCTGGTGGCCCACCAGGCTTATAAAGCGCTGTGGGAAACCCTGACATTACCTTTCAGTTTCATCCAAAAAATTCCAAAACAAATTTAAGTACAGGTGTTTGCACTAGATTTTCACATAAAATATATATTTTACAGTATGTTGAATCAGATTAGCAACACAGAAAATGGATGAACAAAGTTAACTCAAGAATTTAAACACAAAATCAACATCACCCTCTAAGTAGTACTTGTAGAACTAGTGAAACAGACCCTTAGGTAAATGTTTTAGCCTCAGAAATAGCTTTTTTGTTGTAAAATAGCTAGCAGAGATTAACCTGCTATGCCAACACACACACACACACACACACACACACACACGCACGCACGCACGCACGCACGCACACACACACACACTGAGCCAAGTCCCAATATTCACACTACCACCCTGTGAAGTGCAGAAGTTGACCATTCCCATTTGCATTCTTGATCTACAATTTGCCAAAGTCCAAATCGTCGTGGACTTCTGTGAAGTTTATTACCCACAATCCATTGCTGCGTGGGAATTTTGAGAAACTGGAGCAATGGCTCAAGTGCCAAGTATGTATTTTCAAGTATAATTATCAAAACATAGAGTATTTCTTAATTGTGTACATATATGATTACAATAAAATGTTTCACTGTTTAAAATGAAAAAAGCATCACGTGTCTGTTAAGTATTGTTAAGAAGAAGAAACAACGATCTGGTAACGCCTCCCTTTACAGTCTCCTAATAACTAAGTACTTAAATGGTATTTACATAGTAAGTTAAAGTGTATTATTGTTTCTGAGTTCTTAAACAGTTATTACCATGTAACTTGGGTTCAATTCTAGTTTTAATTTTTTTAATCATTCCCAGTTAATACTGCTTTACACAATATTTACACTTTATTACAATTATACACTTTAATTACACAATAATACACTTTTACTTACTGTGTAATTACAGTGTAAGTACTTAGTAATTAAGGAACTGTAAAATGATGCATTACCAACGATCTTTTCTATAGCGCCTCTCAAGATGAAAATCACGAAGCGCTTCACAGAAACAAAAAATGTAAAATATTAAGAATTTAGAAAATGATTAAAAATATGTTTTAAATAAGCAAAAATAGACTATTGTGATTGAAAAATGTAAAGAGAGAGAGAGAGTGTGAATAGGAAAGAGGGAAATCCGTGGATCTTGAGGAAGGTGAAATAGGTAGGGAGAGCAGAACAAGGAGAGGGTGATGAAGAAGGTCACACCAAAGCCAGCTTTGAACAGGTGAGTTTTCAGCTGCTTTTTGAAGGAGTTCACTGAGTCCACTGATCTCAGGCTCAGGGGGAGGGAGGTCCAGAGTCTGGGGGCCACAGCAGCAGATGATCTGTCACCTTTGGTCTTCAGCCTGGTGCGCTGCATAACCAGTAACTGTTCTGGTGAGTAATTTTAGACACCACATGCCAGTAATTTAATCACTTGTTTTATTAACATTCAGTACAATTCTGCAGCAGAGTCAACAATATAATGTTGAGAATAAAAGTGAAAAAGAAAATTTTTCTGCTTCCGGTCAGGAAAATATACATTTGGAATGTTTATGGAAAATCAAATCTTCAATATTAAAACCAACTTTTTATCATTTCCTCTTTTACCCAAAATTTAATAAGTTCATTTTATGATGATTAATGATATTTACCCAAGCTCTGAATGTTTGCAACAAAGCTTGATATAGACGGCTATTAATTTACAGTCAGGTCCGTAAATGTTGGGACATCAACACAATTCTAATATTTTTGGCTCTATACACCAAAATGATTTGGAACAAACACAATGTGCTATAACTGCAGACTGTCAGCTTTATTTGAGAGTATTTACATCCAAATCAGGTGAATGGTGTAGGAATTACAATCGTTTGCAAATGTGCCTCCCACATGTTGAGACCAAAAGTAATGGGACAGAATACTAATCATAAATCAAAGCTTCACTTTTTAATTCCTGATTGCAAATACTTTGCTTTTTTCTACCACTTCTTTTGTAGCAGCCATCTGATGGAATGAGCTGCAGCTGGGACCTCTTCTCAGCACATTCCCACCTGGAATGAGGAGCTCAGCTAAAGGTTAATGAGGAGGACTCACCTCAGAACATGACACCCGACTGTAAATTTAGTCACATAATTTATTGTTACAAAGTTGTTAATAAAGAATGTTTAAAAAGTAGCACAAACCATAGACATCATATACTGACATACATCAATGTCTGTGGCACAAACAGCAACAGACATCCTGGCATGCATCGTAGTCGATGATTCAATGCTCACTCTGCTCACAGTTTCAATTTAGCAATTGTTTGCACAGTTGTGTACTACGCACTCAAAGCCTTACTGCACACTTCCTCCAAGTGCACTTTGCTGACGACCATAGGGTGCAGGTGCGGTTATTTGGACTAGGCCTGAATGGGACTCACCATGAAAGGTCCGCACTTGTTACAAAGGTTTTCCCAGGGCTATCGTAAATTCAGCTTTCGGACATCAATATCTTAAAATTTTAACAAATAACTTGTCGCTGAAAAAAGTATGTATGGCTTATGCTGGTAATTGCTGAATTTTCTTACCAAACTCTAAACTCTTCCAAGAGAAATGCTGCTACTACACCAGCAAACAACACAGGCCAAAAGTTTGGACACACCGTTTCATTCAATGCATTGTCTTTATTTTCATGACCATTTACATTGGGAGATTCTCACTGAAGACATCAAAACTATGAATGAACACATGTGGAGTTATATACAGTACCTAACCAAAAAAGGTGAAATAACTGAAAACTTGCTTTATAGTCTATTTTCCTCTAAATAGTCACCCTTTGGTCTGATTACTGCTTTGCACACTCTTGGCATTCTGTTGATGAGCTTCAAGAGGTAGTCCCCTGAAATGGTTTTCCAACAGTCTTGTTGGCCCCTTTGGAAATGGTCATGGTCATGAAAATAAAGAAAACACATTGAATCAGATGGTGTGTTGTAAATTTTGACCTGTACTGTATATACAGTGTGTATGGAAAGTCCAACCCCCATCAATTTTTCACTCTTTGTGATATTGGAGCCATTTGCTAAAATCTATAAAATTATGTTTCCTCATTAATGTACATACAGCACCCCATTTCGACAGAAAAACATTTTTTTTAAATGTGCATAGATTTATTTATTTTTTTAATCTGAAATGTCACATGGTCCTAAGTATTCAGATCCTTAGCTGTGACACTCATATAGATGGTCCTATACCTTCATTGGAGTCCAGCTGTGTCTGATTATACTGATTGGACTTGATTAGGAAAGCCACACACCTGTCTAAGACCTTACAGCTCACAATGCACGTCAGAGCAAATGAGAATCATGGGGTGTTTCTCAATGTCAAGGAACCTTGCCTTGATGTCTTAGCCCCGCCCCGGTTGCCTAGGAGATACGTCATTAGGAGCTGCCAAGACGTGTTCCAATCAGTTCCAATGTTCATATTCTACTGAGGCACGTGTTCCCCGTTTGTTAGCTGTTTAGTTAGCTGAGCATGGACACACGGGAGGTGTCTTGTAGCCTAGCCTTGGCCAAACATTTCCCAGAATACACTGCAGTATTTTCAAAAGGATGGCTGATCAAAAGCCGGCAGCTACTTCGGGACGATTTTCAAGTTTAAAATAAGTAAACTAATTTAAAATGTTTTTTTTAGATCCAAAGAAGTTATCTATGGTTGGTTAGTTGCTTAGTAGTTGCAACTTCGGTGGCTAGTGGGTAACTCGCTTATATTTTTAAGTTAATAAACATATACACAATTAAAAAAGTAAAAGGCTCGTTATATATTTGAAACTAATACGTATAAAATATGACATTTTCTCCCGTGTCACGTGACATTACTTGACCGCTGAGGAAGCCGCGGTCACGTGATGCAAGTCTGTTCCATTTAACCGTTTTCTTTAACCAAGGAAGGACCGTGTCCTTGTAAGCAACGGGCCTGGCCTCGCAAGACATCACCTCGCAAGGCCAGGCGCCTTGACATTGAGAAACACCCATGAGGTCAAAGGAACTGTCTGAAGAGCTCACACTGGGTATCTATTTATTTTCATTGTGAAAAGAGTGTTTTTAATGCAGAATTAATATTTATGTATTTGTTCACACCAGCACACCGGGTTACATTAGGGTTTCTAATGACCTATGACAAACAGTGATGCAGGGGAATGTTATGTTCTGGTTCTGCTGATCATCACTGCCATGTTTCCTGCTAAGTAAATGCGTAAGCTATGCAACGTATATGACTAACAAACGCACATGCAAAAATGTGTGTACGCACACACACACTCACAGAAACTGTGGGTCAGTAAGAGGTTGAACTCTGCTACCTTTAGTCCCAGTACCTCCTCAAAGTTGCGTAAATGTTTAATCATTTTTATTTTTTTACAGAACTGCCTCTCTCTTGCCATCTGGGTTGCATTAGGAATAAATATTGTCCAGGAGAGGTAATAAAGTAGCAACATAAAAAGCTTGCACAATGACTGTTTACTGCAGCTCCAAGTTTTTATGTGATCCCTTTCCACCCAGCATTTCACAAATAGCGAACAGGCCTGAATATATACAGAAAACTGCACTCACAGATTATTCATTTCTGTTGTAGTTACTGACTAAACTTTAATCTTAGTCTTAACTGTTCATTAGTTTGCAAATCAATTATTTTGCCCACCAGTGTCCCATTCTCCACCGATGGACTTTCAGTTGTTGGTAAGCTTTTGAAAGACAGAATCAAGTTTAATGTATATCCCTTTACTTTAAAAAAATGCTTATTTTATCCACCTTTATTGAAAGGGCACGTTCAATGAATGTGTGTGATTTTTCCTAAATTTCCTAAAAATCACTCTGAAGTGTATATGCTATACGTGAAAATAGTCTTCAATCCCTATCGCCTGTGTCAGCTGCCAAAAGGAAATAAATAGAAAAATAATCCGCTCAGAAAAAGACAGACGGCTCTACATCACATTGTGAAATTTGCTTTTATGACCTCCATCATCCTCATCATCATTGTTGTCGTCGTCATTATCCATCCATCCATCCTCAAACTTTATAAAGCACTTTAAAAAAATCAGGATGACACATCAAACTGCTGGACAGTACCCACAAACACACACAAGTAGAAATAATAAAACAAGAGGCAGTCAAGTAGAAAAGTCCAATAGCAATTGCCTAGAACCAAGTAAAATTCATAAAACAAAAGGTTAATGTGCAGGTTGTCCAAAAGCAAGTTCACAAAAGTGTGTTTTGAGCCTATTTTTGAATGTTGTAATTGTACGGACCGATCTTGGTGACAAAGGAAGTGCATTGCAAGTGCAAGTTGTAGAATCATCCCGGCTCATGACAGATAATTCTGCTGTTGTTTTTGGGCAAGACACTTAACCCTCCTTGCTTGCTGGTGGTGGTCAGAGGGACTGATGGTGCCTGTGCTCGACAGCCTTCCTTTTGTCAGTGCGCCCCTGGTCAGCTGTGGCTACCATCAGCGTGTGTGTGTGTGTGTGTGTGTGTGTGTGTGCGTGTGTGTGCGTGTGTGTGTGTGTGTGTGTGTGTGTGTGTGTGTGTGTGTGTGTGTGTGTGTGTGTGTGTGTGTGTGTGTGTGTGTGTGTGTGTGTGTGTGTGTGTGTGTGTGTGTGTGTGTGAATGATACACTGTAATGTAAGGAGCTTTGGAGTCCTCAGACTCTGAAAGGTGCTATACAAGTGTGTGTCATTTATCATAATGTCTTGAAAACAAAACAAATATATGTCAAACTCTATCCTGTAAATAACCGAAATCCAGTGTATCATTGCCAATACTGCGGTGATATGGTCCCTCCTATTAGTACAAGTTACCAACCTGACTGCAGAGTTCTAAACTAACTATAGTCTGGCAATGGTTGCTTGACTCACCCCGACAAGTAGGGAATTACAATAGTCCAAGTGTGTAGTGACAAATGCGTGATTGTCTCTACGTGGGCCTATGGTGGTGGTGGTGGCAGGCGGGCGGGTGTAACAGACTTTATATTGATATTAGATCAGAATGAAAGTCTGGTCCAGAACATTTTTCTTTGAGATTAATACAACTGTATATGGCTGCGCAGTGGCGCAATGGTTAGAGCTGTTGCCTTGCAGCAAGAAGGTCCTGGGTTCGCTTCCCGGCCTGGGATCTTTCTGCATGGGGTTTGCATGTTCTCCCTGTGCATACATGGGTTCTCTCTGGGTACTCCGGCTTCCTCCCACAGTACAAAAACATGACTGTTAGGTGGACTGGTCTGTCTAAATTGTCCTTCGGTGTGAGAGTGTTTGTGCATAATTGTTTGTCCTGTGTGTCTCTGTGTTGCCCTGCGATGGACTGGCACTCTGTCCAGGGTGTACCCCGCCTGATTGCCCATTGACCGCTGGAGATAGGCACCAGTCCCCCCGCGACCCTACGTGGACAAGCGGGTTCAGACAAGGGATGGATGGATGGACAACTGTATATGGTTCATTCCAACAAGACTAAATAAATGAAATGAATTTATTTTTTATTTTTTTTAACCGTGCCCTGTCTGGCTGTGATGCAAACAGAATTGATGTCTGAATGCTGGTAACAAGCCTTACAGATTTACTCTCAGGCGGCGCATCAAAACGTCTGCTTTAATGCCACGCCTGATACTTAAAACTTTATTGTTATTGTTTTTGAATGCTTTGTAATTCCAACCAGACACGGAGTCAGAGGTGAAAGAGAAAGGAAAAGACAAAAGGTGGGGAGAGGGGGGGGGGGGTTCCACAAAAATAAACAATAATGAACAAGAATCTGCTTCTAGACCTGCAGAGAGAGAAAGAATAGAAAAAAATGGGACACACAACAATACATCAGGAGCAAGCTATCACTGCGTCAACCTGATGAAATATAAAATCAACATTGTTTAACTGAACAATCACACAATGATAAATCATAGTGCATTTAGTGGCAACGACAGCCTTAAGACATGTGCTGAACGTGCCCAAGCCCATACTTATGAGAGCACCATGTGAGCACCTGTGTGTGTACATGCGCTTGTTTATGTAAGGTTTCTCTATAGGAGCGTCCAATAGAGAGTGTGAGGGACCACAGATCTGCCCCCAAAGATGTGTAGGAGACGGGGGGAGCTCCAAGTCCCAAATGAATTTTAAACCATCTTCAAAATTTGCTTATGCCAGTGTAAGGTTTGCTTAAACTTGTGCACGTTTTCCCGTCCTTGTTTTTCCATTGATCATAAGTTTCCGTAGAAAGTGACGCAACGTTCTGACCCTGTTTTGTGAGTAAGCAACATTTATAAATGAGGCCCAGGGTTGTGATCTGAATGACCAAGTTGAGGTAGGGAAGATGGTCTGTCATTATGAGGGTGGAAATAAATGTCCTAATTCCCTAAACTTAGATTAGTTACCTGTCCAACTGGGGGAACTGTGGAACTTATTATATGATGATGTTTCTAATTTAAGGTCTGTTTTAAGTCATTGGTGCTACTACATCTGTCATGACCATATGATTTATCTGTCGTCCCTCTGAAGATAAGTATCTCTTTGAATGCACAGCATGCATATGCTGGGCAATTCACTTGTTTTTGATTCAGTCAGTATACATGACTGTTGCTAGGCTGTGGTGCATTTTAAGATCTAAGATTATCGATGATAAGTCTGGATTTTTTTTTTAAATCAAAGGATGTCCTTGAGAGGTTGGAAAACATGTGGAGAGAAAAAAGCAGCAAAGCCCTCTTGTCTGCAAAAACAAACTGCAAAACAAATTATAAAGAATAATAAACCTCCACTATCCTGGACAGAGATGGTAGGTAGGTTAGTAAGCGTCTCAAAAAGAGACAGTTGAATTACTCGACGCTTAAACGGTAGACCATAGAAAAATAAATCACAAGGCGCTTCACAAGAACAATAACAATTAAAAAGATCATAAACATTGGGTGAAAAAATAGGATTAAAAATAAGAATATAAATGAAATAAAGGTAAGCACGGAAGTCAAACAAATGCAGAAGTAGGGCTGGGCAATATCGTCTTAAATCAGTATCACGGTATATTGAGGAGTTCACCTCAATAATAAATGGACGATAACTACATGTATACGTCGTCGTCTTCCTCCGCTGGTCCGGGTCGTGGGGCAGCATCCCAACTAGGGATCTCCAGACCGTCCTCTCCCCGGCCACCTCCACCAGCTCCTCCGGCAGGCAAGGTGTTCCCGGACCAGATTGGAGATGTAACCTCTCCAACGTGTCCTGGGTCGACCCGGGGGCCTCCTGCCGGCAGGACATGCCCGAAACACCTCCCCAGGGAGGCGTCCAGGAGGCATCCTGACCAGATGCCCAAACCACCTCAACTGACTCCTTTCGATCCGGAGGAGCAGCGGTTCTACTCCGAGTCCCTCCCGAATGTCCGAGCTCCTCACCCTATCTCTAAGGCTGAGCCCGGCCACCCTACGGAGGAAACTCATTTCGGCCACTTGTATCCGCGATCTCGTTCTTTCGGTCATTACCCAAATCTCATGACCATAGGTGAGGATTGGGACGTAGATCGACCGGTAAATCGAGAGCCTGGCTTTCTGGCTCAGCTCCCTCTTCACCACGACAGATCGACTCAGCGTCTGCAGTGATCCGCCTGTCGATCTCCCGATCCCTCCTACCCTCACTCGTGAACAAGACCCTGAGATACTTAAACTCCTCCACTTGAGGTAGGACCTCTCTCCCGACCCGGAGTTGGCAAGCCACCCTTTTCCGGTCGAAAACCATGGTCTCAGATTTGGAGGTGCTGATCATCTAAAGCCGGGCGTACACTGTGCGACTTTTTCACTTTTTTGAGCCGATTTTCCAGTCGTGCGAGAATCCACGACATCGGGGCGAGTTTTGCGCCGAGCGGTCGTGTAGTGTACAGGGGGTTACGAGAGGCGATTAACACCACGTGACCAGCCGCCGATCAGCAGTCGTGAGGTCGCACGGACTTCTGGTGTGTTTAATATTTCGCTCGTCCCTCGTGAGGGTATCGCACTGTTGAAGCGGCGCTGCGAGCAGCTGCGACCCAAAAAGTATCAGAACCGCTCACGGCGCATGCGCGCGCAATCCTGCATCAACGCCGCTCGCTCGCTATTTCCCTAATAACACACGCTGTTCGTTTTTGTTTCTACACGTTTTTTTTACTCACAAAGATTGTCAAGAAAGCGTGTTTGTCGTGTTCATGTCAAATTAAACTGACCACTAAACACAGATTCACTTTCTTTATTTCGTTTTCCTCATCCAACCCCCATAAATCCCTTTGTGTCCCCCTGCAGCACTCCCAAAGGACAACAGGCAAGACAAAAAAGTCTGATGTGTTGAGTAAAAACTGCTATTTTTAGCACATTTTTAGGGCCGACGTGTTGCTACCAGACGTACAGTGTGAGCAGTCAGGTCGCATGCGAGAACTGGGTCGTGCAGTGTGAGCACACGACTCGTGAGATCTGCTCTGCGAGGAAGTCGTACAGTTTGAGCTGAAGCTGAACGCTGGGAGTCAAAAAGTCGCACAGTGTACGCCCGGCTTAACTCCATGTATACACAATTACAAAAGTAGTCCACTAGATGGGGCTGTCATGTGTATTACGTTGAGCCACGTAGTCATGTGACTCAGTGGTACAGCTTCTTAAAGGGACATGAAATTCGCCAACCCACACACATCTTTTCATTTTTTTAAATCAAATTTATTGACATGAGGGGAATGATATCAGTTAGTCAGAAATTTTGATAATGATACATTTTCGATTTATTGCCCAGCCCTATACAGAAGTACTGTTTCTCTTCAGGTTGGAGCTTTTTAGTGATGTGAAAACTATCCATTGTAATCTGATACTTTATATGTACATATTATAAAAATATCTGGGTTATCAAGAAATGCTTTTGGATAAATGCTCACATTTTTATCAACAGAATTTGAAAAATGCCTTTATTTAACCTAAAGTCACCTAAATCCAATGTTATTAGTTTGATGGCCCTGTGCTGCAACAACACAAACTTTGCAGTGTGTAGGAGGTAAGATTGATTATTATGATTAAAAGGGGAGGATGACAGCTCCCAGTAAACTGACCAGAGGAGATAAATTTAGGATTAGATTTAAGAATCTCTTCCAAAAACACATAGCTGATCTACAAGCGAAAACAAACAAACTAAGCAATGTGGAACCATGCTGGTATACGAGCAACGAGGGAGGATAAAGACTCTTCATCTGGGTCGCAGGGTGGCCAGAACTTGTCTTCTTTTTTTAACCAGATCCACTGACTCACCTACCTTAGAATTTAAACTTGAAAAAAAAATTGTATCTCGTCAATAGTTTTCAACGTTCTTACGATCTTTGTTTTTAATCGTAGCATTACTAACTCCATCTCTCTTACAAAAATAAACACTTTGTGTTGGAATCTCAGCCTTGTGGTTGACCCCCTTCCTTTACGCAGTCATTGATTTTTCAGCAATGTTGCCGAACATCCCCCTTAAAAATGTTTTTCCCTTGTTTCCTCTGTCTTTGAGACAGATGGTCAGATTTAGATAATGCAGCGAGGTCGTCTTCAGTGAGGCGCAAGAGTACATAAAGAGTAAGTCACCTCCCCACCAGAGTTTTGATCCATCTATTTTTCCTGTTTTAAAAATGCACCTCAAGAAGGTGTGCCATATTTGGGCTTTCCAGTTGACACCATCTTGATTGACCCCATTCACTCAAAGAAATTGACTTATACGTCACTTGTAGCTTGATGGCGCATCATGTTGACTTGGAAGCCTTCAAAGCCCCTTTTTTTCTTTTTGGTTACGAACTGTTTTAGATTACCTTAAGTTAGTAAAGGGGGGGCTCACAGTGGGAAATGCATGTAAAGTTTAACCACATATGGGCTTCCTTTTTAGAAAACTGTAAATTGATGAACAATTACAAGATACCAGTCGACTAATGCAGCCTCCCTCTCCTTTTTTTTTTTGGTTATTTACATGTGCAAAAAATAAATCAAAAAATGGGCGCTGGTATTTGTAAGTGAATCTGCGCCTTTGTGTCCACGAGTAGCATTTTAAACTTAATGATTCCAAATAGGGCTGCAACAGCGAATCAATAAAATCGATGAAGAAATGCACTGGCAACGCATGGCAACGCATTTAGTCATCGATTCGTTGTTATGCAACTTCTTTTTGTGTCGCACAACCTTTATTTAAGAGTCAATGCGTGCAGCTCATCTATAGGAGGCAACAGAGCAGACCGAGGCAGATCAGAACGAGAGAAAGCTGGTGTTTTGATGAGGAGCGACACACTTGGAACAGAAAGTTGCCTACTCACACACAATGAGCTAATCCAAGTGCTGTGGAGGAAAACAGAGAAACGGCAGAAACAGTTTGGGATCAAAAGTGTAACTATATTTAATGCTAGCAGGTGGCAGGCTCACGATCAAGTGAAGTTTTGAAAAAAACACGATGATCATGAAACTAAGAACATCTAAACTCTACAAGGGGAAGGAAAGTCCTCACCATCCTGTTTTTTTATAGCTGACTGCAGCGCTATGGAGCAGAACCGCTGCGGACAGGTTCGAGTCTGCTCAGCTAAACACCACAGCAGGGTTATGACAAGCCACTGTAGCATGTAAATGTGTCTACCTTTAAACATCATTCAAACTGGATTATGGTGGACCTGTACATAATAAATATGTCACCATTAATTTTTTTGCGTTTTATATTAAATGTTATTAGCATTTCCAGTAGCTTACTACTGAATATGTTAATGAAATACATAAAATTTTACTGGTCATTGTTTAATTATGAATATATTTAGATGATACATTTTTTGTATGAAAAGCGCTTTATAAATAATGTTTGATTTAAATTTTCCCGTTTAATCTGATTAATCGAGTCGAGACCCCATCTGATTCATCGATGATTCAAATAATCATTTGTGACAACCCTTGTTCCAATAAGGTACGTTTCACAAAGAAACCGCCTGCATACACAGACACACAGCCCGGCTCTGACTGGGTCCTTATCTTCACCTCCTGTCTGTTTATTCTTCACTAGCTGGCTTGTCCATCACTTTGCACCTATAAGCATTGATGGATTTGCCATCACAAATAAATACAGATTTTATCAGCTTCTCAGCCAATATCAGGCCGTTGCTGTTATTGTGTGTGCCCTAGAGGTTTTAACCTGATGACACGGGGTTAAACAAACAGACCTGCATTAGTCCTTGCCCAGCCCCTATAAGTCTGGCACGTACAAACAGAAATCCTTCTTTACCCTTCCTATAATGTCTTCCTCCAATGAACACACACATAATACTTTTAAATCTGTATCACTACGTAAGGTTTATTTTTAGGCAGCTCTGTGATTGTCAGTGCGATAGCTGCGGTAGATGATGGCTATCTGCTTCCAAATGCTTTTCCTCTCTGCCCGCACCTTCTCTCATAGTTTCAAACTTGTTTACTCTGCTGCAGTGTGGAAATGCATCCAGCACTGATGAAATGATCTGCTTTACCAATCCCACACTCCAGCACACTGTGCACACCACCGCAGATTTTGTTCTTTGATCAAACTTCCTTTTTTAGATCTCTGCAGCCAAAAAAGTGCTACATTTCAAAGTGTGTTTGAGGAGATCTGCTGTTTTGTGACTTACTCACTTAAAAAGATAAATGATAAGTGTTCTTCACTTGTATAGTACCTTTCTGAGTCAGATGACTCCAAAGCACTTCACACCAAGGTGAATCATTCACTCATTCATGCACACATTCACACGCTGGTAGTGATGAGCTACAATGTAGCCACAGTTGCCCTGGGGCACACTGACAGAGGCAACTGCTGAGCACAAGTGACCCAGGTCCCTCCAACCACCACCAACAGGCAAGGAGGGTGAGGTTTCCTGCCCAAAGACTCAACAGCATGGTTCTCAATCCTGCAACATTCTGATTACTAGGCAACCAGCTCTGCATACTGAGCTACTGCTGCCCCTAGAGGCTGCAAAGATAAATCTAATTTAGTGACGGCTTTTGCAAACTATATCAAAAAAGTTACAAGTAACACCATTATGTGTAATTAGGCGTTACTAAATAAATGCCTGAATATGAGTGCCAAGGTAGGAAAATCATAAGTTTTCAAAATTACAACTTCTCATTGGTTTGTAAAAGATTGCCAGGGATATTTCAAGTTTCCATGACTGCATTTTAGTTGATGCAAGTAGCACTTTTTCTTTTTCTAAAGTGCTTGAGAACTGAAGAGACAATTATTGTAGTTTATAAAGCAGAGATGGTAAAATCTACCTGTTGAATTCTGACCAGAATCAGTGCATCGCTAGTCTGCTGATTAATCCTGTTGGACATAAAATGTATTTCTCCGAACACTGGCTGTTCTGGAAGCTTTCTACCGTGAGTATGTTGGTATTCAAAAATTATAAAATATCCTTTCAAGCTTGAACTTGTAGATCCCTGTTTAGGGCAATGTCGATTTGTATCTTTACCATTGTTTTCCCATTCAATTCAGTTTATTTATGGTGTCAGTTGGCAGCAAAATCTCTAATATACTGTGTTTAAATAAAGCAATGTTTGATGTTAATTGGGATGTTAAAAGGAAGTGCTAATTTCTTTATTTCACTGCCACACTCCATTTGATGAATGGAGAACACTCGGATGCTTAACGTAAAGGATACAACTGTTACTATGAGGACTGCTAATAAAAAAACAGGCATTTCTTGGTAAATTTGTTTATCAGACGCAAGTCTGCGGTTCAAGGGAATCACTATAAATCCATCCCTTTTTTGTTGAGCCATTCCTTCAGATTGTGGCGCATATCAGACTCTGAGCCTCATCCATCAGGGGGCAAACCCTCAGACGTTCCTCTCCTTGCAGCGATACAATCCACATGCCAGTCAGCCAGAGGAATCCTTGGGCTTGTGGTTGAGGGGGGAGAGGAGCAGACTCTGTGGATAAATGGGTTTCAGGCTTGGAGCTGAAGCTGCATTCCTTCATGTCTCCATCTTTTCCTCTGCTGATGTCTCACTCGCCCTCACTTTTCCTTCTGAATCCATATTTTCTGTTAACCAAGCCCCAGTGGGGTTGTCAGACAGGATGGTCAATGTTTCCCTGATGTTGTGGCCTTAAATGTTTCTTTTTGTTTGTCTAGTTAAGCTCTATCTGCACATTTTCCATCTCCACTCAGTAGCAATTATATCACCTGTCCTTTTGGGTGTGAGTAGTTCTCTATTATATTATCTTTTAGTCTGCATTAGTCACGAGCAGCCGGGTGAGTGATCATTTTCTTCCCTTTAGTCGTCATCTCGGCCCTATTTGGTTGTCTAGCTGCGATAAATAAAAAGGGGATTTACGTTCCTCTTGTGAGTGTTAATACAAAGTGAAGGAGAGTTTATTCAATAGAAACTGGATCTTAAGCATTAAAAAGAGGGAGCCCACGGAGAAATGAAAGAGGAACATGATGCCATTTCTCTGCTGCTGTTTTCTGCCTTGTTGTGTTTTTACAGTAATAAAGGTGCAGCTTAGTGAACAGATAAACTGGCTGGGAATTATCTCTGAGTCATGCACTGATCTTATCCCTAAGTTGGCCCGGTGATTGTGCATCACCGTGCCAACAGAAACAAAGAAACGACGTACATACTGGGCATGCTTTCAGGTGAGAGAGAGAAGGAATTGTAGCAGACATTGATGGGAATTATATGAGAATGGGAAGATAGAAAGGATTCCCCACAAATAAAGACATAAACAGTTCAAACTTCAGCGCAGAAAGGGAAGCACTGAAGCATACCGAGATTTCACCCTTTAATTTAGGATTAACAGTATTAACAATGATGAACTAATTTACAGATCCTATTATGGATTTAAACTGAATCCTTGCTTAACTCCAACCAAAACCAAGATGGGTCTAAGTTAGCTTGACAAATTTACCTCAGTGTTAAAGGTTGAATATGGAACAATTTTATAAAAAGCTATATATATATTTTTTTTTAGAAATAATATCTCCACATGGTTTTTAGTGGTGTGTGGAATGAAGGTATAGCATTTCCTTTAAAAGCTTTATTTTATTTAAAGAAAATCAAATATTTCTTTTGACGGACATGACACTGGGTTTATGTTTACATCTACCAGCCAGTAGAGGGCACCATTGCAGTTTGCCAAATAGTCCGCTTTGCACGAGGCTGGCACTGTGGTGAATGGTGGACTCTGCAAGGGAAGCTTCTGCTTCTGAACCCAGAAGATGCTGATCCCCTTCTCAGGAGTGGAGCGACCATAAAATATCTAAAACCAGAGTGAGTTTAGGTGAAGCCTGCAACAGATTAAAAAAAATAATTTCACGTACTGGCAGTCAACTTGGTATGCAAACGGCTGAAAACCTTGTTCTATTGTTGCAGCTACAACCTCCACACACTATGGATGTTGCTTTTGTGCTCGTGTTACATATTTTACCTTAAATTTTTGACAAGAAAGGAAGTTTAGTTTTAGTCTTGGGCTGTTTCTCAATGTCAAGGCACCCGGCCAAGGAAGGCTATGTCTTGCTTGGCCCTGGCGCCTTGCTTACAAGGACACTGTCCTTCTGTGGTCAAAGGAAACAGTTAAATGGAACAGAATTACCCCAACTGACTGCGGCTTCAGGAGGGCTTGTATATTAACACCGGCTCTAATCCGCGTAGACTGGGTAGTGTAACGGAATGAAATGACTCTTTTCCACCTAAAAGTCATTTTCCCCACCTCTCCTCAGCAAGAACTAATCTGCATGAGATATTGTTCAAGGTCTCATGCATCTGTTTCTAAACTCTTTTCTTTTCCAGCCCAAGAGAAGAATTAAGACAAAGGACTCTTTCTGTTTAATAAATCGAAGAACTCTATTTTTAATAAGCTAATCAAACAAAGTGTTGGTCAATAATAAAATGTGAACCAATTTGTGAAATGAAAATATTAATTACTTGATATTATAATCCTAAAGAATATAATAAGTAATATAACTTTGAATGTTTCCACTAGAGACAGATTACACGTAAGGTTAAGCCACATCACATATTGCTTTTACTGATCCAATCAGAATATGCCAGATCTGACGGAGGCGTGGTTTTGGTGGTGCTTGGTAAATCTGTCATCTTTTCATTCGACCGTAAATCAAAATATCTGAATTATTAAACTATGCCCACGTCATCTTCAACTCCAGTTCAAAGCGTTCTAGAGAAGTTGTCGGAGTGGCCAATCCGTAACTTTACTCTTCAGCCGAAAGAACCAACGACAAGCTGGATAAAATCTGTTGCTGTTCCAACTGCTGCAACGGTTCCCTTCAGAATAAAAGCTGAACCATCACGACCCCGTTTTGGGTTTCGCTAGATGCCAATAAACTGTCGTGACCCAGAAGTATCTCAAAGACTGGTCTGGTCGGCAACCGCTGCTTTTCCTACCGGCTTCGGTTCCAGAGAGGGTCAAGCTGGACCTCGACATTCCTGATCTAACGGGGACTTCCGAAAGGGTACGTAGGCCGGCAGAATGGCGTCTCAATGTGAGTTATGAATCTCCAAATCAAAGCTTAGTGCGAAGACATCATTACCTGCCTTTTTTTAATAGCAAAGTTTTATGCTAGTTTATTATATTTTATTCTACTTTATTCTATTTTTAATTATATTATTCATGTTATATGTAGCACGTTAGTACCGAAGCAAGTTCCTAATTTGTGAATTGTTTGTTCACTGACAATGGCAATAAACCTTTTCTGATTCTGATTCTGATTCTGATTCACTACT